>NW_008691818.1:74069-94590 GCF_000695815.1 Acanthisitta chloris | reverse complement strand
AGGGAAAAATTAAAATATTGAGGGTTGTTTCAGCTGAAGAATACAAGAATGGAGACAAAAGATGCCGTATTCATCAACTGCCTAGCAACAAAAATGACAGAAAATGACTGAATAATTTGTCATTCAGTAGGCTAAAATTCATTAAAAAAAGATTTAAAGTAATTTTGGTGAAAACTGGGCTACTGGAACAGAGTGCTCATGGTGGAAAAGCGGAAGTTGTTTTTTTAAAATTTCCTTTGTAGACGCATTTTTCAAGAATGAGTTAGACAAATATCTGTTGAATTTACCTATAGTTGGTCATTCACTGAGGTAAGGGAATGTATTTGAGGATTGTTCTAGCCCTGCTTTCTATTACCGCTCTCTGTCCATCCATACCAATTGTACCAACTGTACAAATTGTCTCTCACCAATAAATGCTTCTGTAATTTCACCTAATGTTCCTTTCATTTCTAGAACTTACTCATCACATGGTACCTAGAAGTAGTCCTTCTCATTCAGTTTCTGTCATTGTTGCTTGTTTTTCTAAGTTTTCAGGTTTGCGTGGGATTCTTGAAGTCAGTCCACCTCAGAAGGAATGTGACTGGAATTACCCAGCCTTCAGTGACAACTGTGCTGCTTTCCACACGTAAAAGTGGAACCAGCACATTACAGGTTCCACTGACTGGAGTGGGATGTACAGTGAGCCCTTGTTTTTTCTTGTAGGCCAGCTTGTCTTCAGTGAGCAAAATAATACCTGGGTTTCTTCTACATATAAGACTCTTGTCCTGCCCCCATCCCCTCCCTGCCCTCCAGTGTCTTTCAAAACCGAAACATACATTACTCAACCCACACAGAGGTTGAAACACAGTTTTGCCACTATTTCCACTGCTTTTTGAGAGACAAAACATGAAGTCAATTAGTTGCTGCCAAACTCTTTAATCCAATACTAATCATTTCAGATCTTGTGTCAAGTCTAGTTCCATGTGCTAAATGATTCAGTCATTTTTTAAGATGTGTGCAGTTAGAACCTCTCTTCAAGTCATGAAACCCTTCAGGAATTATTCAAAATAATTTCTACTAGCCACCAAGTTAAGAGGTCTAAGAATCATTATTAACCTGTGTGTAGTAATCATTTTAGAAGGATAATGTTTTCCAGATGATGCCAGCTTTGACAGTTCTAACTGCATAATGGTTTTAGCAAACTGAGGGAGATTACTGATTTTGTATGAATGAAAATCAATATATATTCCTCTGGATTTAATGTGTATAGCAGTTGTATTTCTCACAGCATTTTGTCAACTAGTGCTCTGGGTCAGTCTGAATGAATTCCTAATATAAGACAAACACTGGCATTTTCCCTGGGGAAACTGATTTCATTTCATCTGTCACAGAGTCCCAGGTATAATTGTTCTTATCAGTGTGATTAGGCCAGGGAAAGTTGTATTTATTTTCCTTGTATATGATATGCATGACAGTCCAGAATCAGCAGCAACAGCTTAGTAGCCGTTGTTCAGGCCACACATAACCTTCTGTCCTGTGCTCTGTCAAGAGGCTCATGCTGAAGCGTGACACTTTTGGGAGATAGAAACTGATGTGGTTCTCAGCAGCATCAGATCTATCACATCCAGATGCCACATGTTCTTCAGTCCAAGAATACATGTATAGACATGGTATCTACACTTCCATCTCTGGACCAAAGTGTAGATGTTCATGGGGTAGCAACAGTAGACTTTTATTGCCTTTTTAGACAGCAACAATATCTATGACTAGACCATCTCAGTGGATCATTTAAACACTCCTTTAATAAAACCTGGGGTTTAATGCTGCAATATATGTGCTGCTGGTCCAAACACAATTAGCAGTTAAGCAGATTAATCAGAGTTGCAATATCATTTTAAGTGATTGACTTCTGAAAGCAGGATCAACCCAAGATGGTTTGTGACCCTTCTCATCTGCTCAATGTCTTAGAAAGGACAGACAGCAAAACAGAGCTTCAAGAGATTTTTGTCTCTTGATATTTCATTTGCATCTTTCTGTGGCCTCCTTCTTCACTGGTTTGAACTCTTCTGGAGTTGTCTCTCATTTACCATATGCTTCTGCTGACCTCCATCTTACTGAAACTATAGCTTTGGTGCAGAAGAGCTGTAATAGTCAGGGTGCAAGAATGCTAGGATTTCAGACATACCTAATACAGCCCAAAAAAGGCAAAACAAATCAAAGAAAAATAAACTTTTGTAAAGACTAGACAAGCTCTGAGTCACAGAATCCCATTATCATTCCGAAGTTGTTACCTACATTTCTCTGCATCTCAAACAAGATATCTTAAGTATTCTGCCTCACCTAGGTAACATCGGGGCTGCTGACACAAGGCTTCTTTTTCAGCTGTCATGTACCTCATTTAAAACACCTTATTTCCTCCCTGGTTCAGCTCAGTACTCATGATATATTTTATAATTCCATTTCATCAGCTCTTGGACTCCTTCAGTTCAACTGCCTCTGAGACTGAAGGGGATATGACAAGAACATTTACATAGGTGTAGTAATACAGACAAAACCACTAATTATGCATCCCAGTAATTGTTAGTTATGTATGTGCTTCTTTTTAGAACAAAAATATGTGCATTTCCTTGTTTATACAGCAGAGAAGTGGTTATCATTCTCATGCAGTATTAAAAAAAAGCATCATATTATATCAAAGCACTGGAAATAACAAATAAAATGACAAATAAAACACTGATGATAAATCCTCACTCCTTGAAATTACCCTTTATGGGATTATTTTGCAAATAACTTACCAAACTGGTGATAAAGCTGTGAGGACTAGACCAGGTTAACTGTGGTGTTGTCCTCATTGTCCAAAGATTACTTCTTTAGTTCTCTGTATTGGGAAACAGATTTCAAAAGCCCTGGAGACAGACCTAGAATGATTTTTCTGAGACATCTTTCACTTTAGACTAAAAAGGAAGGAGAAACTGAAGCAAGGAAGATTCACTATTTCTCTAACAGAAGACAGCATATTATTTTTCAGAAGGGAAACCTTATGAAAATTATTTCAGGGTCAAACACTATTTTATGGACCTAGAGTGAATACTAGGAGGAGGAATCCTTGACATTCTTAACAGCTAACAGACTATGAAAATCACATTATACACCCACTTGTTATCTTTAATTGAGAATCTGTTTTACCAAAGATATTGAAGAGCAGAAGCAGAACTCAGCAACATGATGATGTCCTAATGCCTCAGGTGATACAATTAAATATTTTTGGAAAACAAAAAATGCCATGAGTAAATGGGAAACTCATTAACATTAAGGAATTATTTTTCTTGTATGCTGAGTTTGTATGACTGTGTCTGTAAACAATATTTTTCTCATGACCTAGAATGCTTTGACTATTTGAATATCCTTTTCTTCTGCCAATTTGGACATGAGCTGAGAAGTGCTGCCATGCTTATTCTGGTTCTTTGTTCTATGTGAAGCCTTCCCTTGCTTACTTGCACATTTCATTTTTTTATGTATGAGGAAAAGCCAGAATACTGTGCTGATAGTTGTAAGTTATGTTAACATTTTTATATATTTTTCTACTATACCATGAATATGCATTTGTTTATGTAAATGCATATAGTATCTCTCCAAAGCTTTAGGAGATATACAACAACTACAAGTCAGAATATAAATATATATAAAAGAAAAACCCTAGAAAATAACTGCTCTTGTGGGTCATACATCCACAGTAATCACTCTGAGAGAACCATAAAAATAACTCTCCTCCATACTTTTAGGCTAAAACCAGCCCTCTACATTTAAATTGAAACAAGAGACTGAATATTTCCATCAGAATGTATAATATAGTACTAATGTAATCAAATGCCACAGTTCTGACCTGGACAATCTTCTAGAAGCACTTAGAAGGATTTTCAGGGTCATACAACAGCCCCCTAGTTTTTTCTGTCTCTCATCAGTGGGTCGCTACTTAGGAATGATGCCAGCAGGTTAGGATTTCCATGGTTTTAAAAAGAGCAAGAAACAACCCAGGAGCAGACACTGAAGAGAGACTGAATATAGGTACATTTCTTCTCTCCACATCACTGCCCAAGTAGATAACTTGTTTTCTTTCTCTCTCCTTCTTGCCTTCTCTCCATGGAATAACAAAATTGCCCTTTGGCATGTGATCAGACACACCAGGATGATCTTTATCTTCATGTTCTGATAAAGTCATAAATTTTAGAAATGTGCTCAGTGGTTGTGTCACTATTGGAAAGTGTGTTTGCTACCAAGGTTGCAACACACTCTGTAAGGAAGACCATAAAATTACCTTAGATTGCTGAAAGGTCCTCTCTTTTGAAAAAATAAACAACAAAAAAAAAAAAACCCAAACAAAAACCCAACAAAAAACCCAAAACAACAAAAACTTGAAAATGTTAGTGTTATCTATATTCTAATCTGTGAGAATTAACCTCGATACAGGGTGTATTTCCAGTTGTAAGGTAATGTAATAATGACATCTTCAAAGAGGTGTCAAAACCATTCATAGGCTAATGAGATTTTATAAGAACCACCTGCTGGTTTCTTTCAATTAGATAAAATGCCCTGGCTGGAAGTAAGGAAAGCTTTTTCATTATTTGCTGAAGAGTTACACAACAGAAAGTGATAACAGGAAAATAAATGAGAAACTAATAGAACGGTCTGAGCTTCCCAGCTCTACTTCACTCCTCCTCATTCCTCCATGGGTGAAAAAACCCAAACCAAAACAAGCAAAAAACCCAACCAATCAACCAAAACTTATTATGGCAATATTGAGTGTCCAAAGACACTGAGGAAAAACAGAGAAAGTTGCATGAGTAACCAACATGTTAGTTCACCGGCCCCCCAGCATTTTGTTCAATTTAAGAGGAAATGTTTTCTATTGCATTTTGGTTGTCAATTTTTTTGTTGAAAAACAGAAATATAGTTTTTAAAAAAGCAAATGACTCTTTTAAATAATGTAGTTCTTGTGTTTAAACTTTTTAATGAATTCAGATTTCAGAATATCTCTCAAGGGGAAGGATGTGATTGAGAATACCTTGATAAAGCCTGACACAATAGCCCAATATACTTTTTATACATTTGTTTACTCAGGAAATCTTGGGTCAAAATACACTCTGCTGTCCCATTGAGATCTGGGCATTCTAGTATGAGATCAGAAATTACTTTGAACTCTTCTACAAATAGAGGAAGACTGATGTAAATCAGAAGGCAAAACATGAAATACATCCCTCTTTGAATGGAGGAAGAAGAGGCTCTCTCTTATGTTTATTTTATAGACCTTTCATACTTTCAAGTTCCAGATTAAAAATGAGACAGCACAGAACTAAAGGGCTTACACTCATTACATTTCCTACTACCTCATATCAGAGTGTATGGACATTGACAACAGAATCTGTGAGACTAAGAAGTTATTTATATGGATATAAGACTTCCAGATTGGCAACAAACCTTCAAGTTAGAATCTCTTTTCTCATGTGATGCTTAAACATTTCGTTTGTAGTATTACACCACTGAATTTTTTGAAGCATTGTGGGGGATTTAAAGACTAACATATAGGAACAAGGAAGGTACCTCCTGCAAACTGCTTTGGAGCCCTATGCTGTGGATGTGGTTTTCCATGGAGTCTGAACATTGATATACTTCTATTAGCTCTGTTAGGAATACAGTTTTCAGATCATGTGCTTCTTAAAAACACTTTCTATCCTTTCCTCTGAACTTCTAAGTTCTAACCTTTATTTGTTCATATTTTCACTGTTGAAAAAATATATAAAATATTTCCCATGATTCTTGTTCTACATGAATAAATGCTTTTTTAATAATTTTTTTAATCAGTGAATGATCAGTATTATTTTGCTTTTCAGATACAGAAAACAAAAAGTAAATACCTTCCCCAATGTCTGATATTTGGGATGGGGAAGGGAAAACGAAGGTGTAAGGAAAAGAGCAAACCCCATAATGAAGAAAGCCCTAGCCCTCAAGGGGAAAAAAAAACCCCAAACCAAACAAGTACACACACAAAGAAAACAAACTACCTAAGAACACTTTTGCATCCCTCAGTGTTTGTGATGAATTCCCTTAGCTGAAGAAAGGTTTTAAGGGCCTCTGGTTCCCACAAAAATGTAAAGAATCTTATGGGGGAAGAACCCTTATCCCTCTGAGAAGTGGTAAAGTGCTTATAAAAAGATTCTTCCTTCAGTCAACTGAAAAAAGGTCAGATCCATAGGCAATTGATAGAGGCTGAATGCGCTGTCACACTTCTTGAAGTTTCAACAGCTGTATACCCTGAAGATATTATTCATAAAGATGCATTTGGAACCTAAGTCACAGGCAGAATACGATTTAAGAATCTGTTGTGGTGTTGAAAAAAAAAGCTCACACTTTAGAGGGTTCATCATCCAGAACCATGGCTTTAATATATATAGACTGCTGTGGCAACCAGTCCTTGCCTGCAGAGTCTGACAGGGATGAGAGAGAGATAGAGAGAAAATGTATCATTTAGAAGCTGAACCACTGCATGGATTTCCAAGTTAATTCAAATAAGCCAAGCAGATCACACATAAAAATTAAATAAATAAAGTGTTTATGCAAAAGCAGGCTGAAAACCAAAAGGTGAATAATCTTGCTGTTTCATAATGTATCATATGCAAATTCATTTTAAAATTATGGAAATGAAGCTGTGGGTGAGTTTTATTTTTCAAAATTTAAAAGCAAGAAAGGATTAATTCTAAACATAAGGCATTAAGAGGTCTTTTTTATTATCATTTATGATTAGTTAGTCAGAAAGGTCAGATTATGTTCCAAAAGCACAAATTTACTCAGGGTGACACTAGTCTCAGATCAATCCATGAAGAGGACTGGTTGCATTAAAGCTCACTTCCCCCTGCTTTGTAAGATTATCATTTTCTTGTGACTCAGCTCAGCAGCATATAACTGAACTCTCCCTCCATCTCCTTTAGCTTCCCAGCCTGGCAAGGAGACTGGGTCTTCAGGGCTCCTTTGGCTATGACACCCCCTTACTGCAGAGTCTCCCCTACAGCTGCAACTTTTGAAGTATACATATATATTTTTTTTAAAAATGGTGCCTCCTTCTGAAAGAGTGGTTTGGTTTGAACATAGACATTTATTCTAAAACAAACCTGCATGTTCACATTAAACACAGGTCATTTGTAAAACAGAGCTGCTTCTTGGGAAGAAGCAAACTGCAACTTCTCTCCCTTGTCCTTTTTGCCCATTCATGCCCACAGTAAAACTCAGGAAGTCAAATCAAATTTTATTCTCATTTATACTCTTGTAGAGATGCTTAATTCAAGCTACAGTCTAGCCCTAAAGAAATAAGAACAGTATTTTATTTGTGGCATGGCTGGCCAACATTTCTAGCTTTCAAATCTTATATTTAAGCTATTGCTACATGACATTTCCCTAATTAATCAGATTATTGGTGTGTTACCTTCCAGCACTGCCTACCAAGACATGAGCAGGTAGCATATCCAGAGCCACTATGGCGTACTGAGAATCATTAGTGAGACAAAAGGGCAGATGACAGACATTAAAGTGAGGGAAGGAAAAAGTACCTCATGCCAGGCCCAGGAAGAGTTATAATTGAGTTGTTTCTACACGGAAAAAGAAATCACTTGCAGAAGGGAAACCTACTGATAGCCCTATATTGACTGCCAGGAGGACTACAACATCATTTTGCATCATAGCTCCTATCATGAGGTAATGCTTGTTTCTTTGTCTCTGCAAGACCATGACATCTTCATGACTGGTCCCCAGAGCCACCACAACACCTGCAAAGAGTCAATCCCTACCCTCTAATGTTCATTTTTGGCTACATGGCCTACCAGTGGATGAAAAACAGCTGTGTGGGAATCACCTTTCTCCATAGGCTCTAAGTGGATCTGTGCCCTCTATGAATTTCAGACCCTTGCTCATACAAGTATATAAACTTACTGTGTCCCCGTGATGTGAATGACCTACTCAGGTCAGCATCCATGAAGGACAGCAGCTACACTGAGGAGAAACATCTTTGGAGGGACAGTATGAGAGAAAATGTTCCTCTGCCCTACCAAAGTTAACAAATAACTTGAACAAGAGTCCCTGCCTACTGACATACCTGAGACCTTCTCAAACCTGTTTTGTCATCTATGAACACACCTGCACAGAAAGGGGCAACACTTGGTTACAACTGTGTGCAGCTATCTCACCCCAAAAATGCTGTGTGGATTGGAGCACAGTCACAGCACAATCTCTGCTCCCAGACATTCCCAGACAATGAGACACCAGCTCTTGCACTGCAACCATGGAAGAGCAGAGCAACCTCAATGCGATCATGAGAAGCTGGGGAGAAAAGAAATTCTTTCATCCTGCCAGTGACAGCACCTACCATCCTGTGCTTCCTTGTTGAGTATAAACCTCTTTTTTATTCTATTAATTCAGGAAGGGTTTTCCTGCTACTCTTCAAAACTTATCCTCTGTAAGACATGTTGCTTGGCTTTGTTCACCAATGGTTATCACTGTTGATCAAGAATTGCGTGGCTTTTTATTTCTTTTGAATGAGATCTTATAAAAAGGTGTGTGTCACTACAAATAGGTTTGGTGGTTTTGTCCCTGCATATTTCTAATCCGTCAGCTTATTTATTTTAACCTGGTAGATCCTGATCCTTTCATTCCTTGCATCATCTGTGTTTTGCTTTCTTCTGCCATATTGTATACTCAGAGCAGTCAGAAGATGCCAAAATCCTTAAACCTAGGTCTAGATTGTATATATACAGAGTAAGTCAAAAGATGCCAAACATACATACATACCCAGATGAATTATCTTTTTTTGTTTGGACTGAATCATTAGTATAATATGGGTGCAAAAATGCTGTCCTTGGATCTCCTTACTATTTCATACTACAGACAAATTAATTGCATAGTGCAGACAATTACATTACAATTATTCCACCTGAAAATATACTGCATGGCATAATACAGATAGTGTAAAGTAGAAAATGTGGATGGTCTTCTCCATTCAAACAGGATGGTTGCCCTGCAAGGAGCACTCATTCAACTTGAAAACATTTTCTGAACAGTCCATTAAGCAAAAGTGGTAAAAGGCTCAGTGGTAAGTAACAGAGTGAGCAAACTCACAATGATGGTTCAGAGGATATAAACCTCTTGTTTGTCCTTCAGCTGCAACGATAAGGAAGCAGTAATCCTGAAATATAATTTTCCTCTTGGATCCAAGGATGACAAGTGTTTTACACAAGAAGCTGCATTACTGCATAAGTTAATATTAAAAACTATAACTCTGCATAGTTAAATCAGGTACCTGAAAGGGCAAAAGCTAGGAAAAGATATCCCTCTGGTACATGTTAGTACCAGAAACCATTAGGAAACAATTTCAGCCGTATTCAGCACGGTGCAACTTTGAGCTAGCTCACCAAACTTTTACACTCTAGCTCTAATTACAAGAGTGCCTGTATATTAGACCAGTATTTTCAGGATCATTTTATGTGTCACTGAAATGCAGACACCACTGAAGAAAAGAAAACACTTAACAAAGCAATATATTAGCTATAAACAGGCAACTATGAGGCTCCAGGGAGACAAAAGCAAAAGGTGAGACAATGACCCCGAAGCTGAAGCTCTGCTTAAATGGATTCAAAGTAAATTGCCTTTATTCCCCCATTTTTTATAGCATGAATGCAGCAAGTTGCAGAATTTCCCATAGTACAGTTCCCCCATTTGAATATACAGACAGACAGCTCACACAGCCAGCCAGTCAGCATCCCTGATCTGGCCACGCTCCAGGGAAAGGTGCATGGATTAAACACCAGGGCAGAAACACATGCCACAATAAGCCACTCAGTTCAAGCCAGACTGTTCTCAAAAGTAGGACCCTCCCTCTGTTTTCCTGTGAGACTGCACCTCAACTGAACCTTCTGCGGTACTGAATCCTCTGGAAACAAGCACCCTTTGCTCCATAGCTTGAGCCAGCTATGTTGAGTTATCGGCTGAGTAAATCCTATTATGTCAGGGGAGGGTAATCCCATCATCCTCTCCACTTAAGCTACAAATAGCAATAATCCAGAGTGTCAACCCACCACCACCCAGCAGTACCGGTGTCATTTCCCATCCATCTAGATTAGAGTTGTGTCATTCTCTTTCATAATGCAAGGTCTCTCTCCTTGCTTCTTCTATACCTGTGGTAGATGAGATTTAAAAGACTTGCAAATGTGACAACAATACACTTGAGAAAAGAAAACTAATATGAAGAGCCATGCTCAGATTTTAATTCTACACTTGAGAAAAGAAAACTAATATGAAAAGCCATGCTCTGATTTTAATTCCTTCAAAAACTTTCTGAATTCTGTAATTTCAGCAACAGGGAAATAATCTGACAGTCAAAGGTAATCACTTCTCCAATCATATGCCTAGGCTACTAGATGTGCAATTATTACATCTGCATTCAAATTACTTTAACTTTTAATTTACATATAAGACCATAAAAGAAGCAAGATTGTCAGCACTGGAAGTGGAAGGCAAACTACTTTTACCAAGGCAAGAGCAATGGAAGGCTTCTCCTTCACACTTCTGATGTGCCTCATGTTTAGAAACAGGTGCCAATGTTAAAATATGTACACATAAAATAATACAAATTAAATACAAGAGGACTTGGAAATTGAAGTTTTACAAGTGTTTTTATGAATTTTTAAATAGAATCTTTTTGAAACCAACTGTTACAAAGAAAGACAAATTGCTCTAAGGAAACCTGGTTAAATTAGCAGTGAAACAGGACAGGAAATGAGTACAAAAGAATAAGATTGCTTTTGTGAAGAGTTGTTTTTCTGAAAAGGATTTGGAGCCCTCATCTTAGCCTGTTTCTGAACACAATTTCTACAAACAAACAGTTTACATGAACAGCATGAACAGAGATGGACAAAATGGAGCAGATATTGGAAGCAAAGCAGACCAACAGTGCATGTCAGGTGTGAGAATGGACCTCATGGGAGTTTCCACTTTAAATTAGATGATTTTTAAGAAATGTATAGAAATGTCTTTCCTGTATAGTATTGCAATGGTAATAGCAAATGCAACTTTGTCAAGTCACATTATCTGCAAATTTATTAATAGATAATCATCTGCAAGGCAAAAACCACTTTAAAAACAGGTACTAACTGTGAGAGCTGATAGTAAAGAGATAAAAACTAATAGTGAGCAGTAGGTGGATGAAATCAAAGGCAGTTTATAGCTACCAGTTTAAATACATCTCCAGAGGCTCTTTGAAACAGAAACAGCAGAAACAGAACTGCTTTCCCCTTCCTTTCCTCTGCAAGGCAAAAGTGAACTTGATGACTTTGGAAATTTGTGATATTGAGACAAGTCCTTAAGCCATCAGCTGAGCAGGGAGAGGACACAGCATGTAGCAGTCTACCACATGCTTAGGAAGCTTTAGAAAAAAACATCCACTCTGCAGTGGGTGCAAATTATGAGAGACACAATGAACACTGCAGTTAACTTGCACATCAATGTTGGTTTGTGGGCAAGAAAGAGGTTTTTATGCTAGTATTTGCTGCTGTATTTCAACCAAGAAGATATTGTAATCCAGGGTTGATTCTTGTAAATGCTACTGTGCAAGCTCTATGCTAGTGTGCTAGCTTCATACCAAAGCCTCAGCAGAGATTTTCACAGGCAGAATGGTGAAGTTAGATTCCTAACTTTGCAGCTGGGAAAGGTATACAAGAACTTGATTTCCAAACTGCTGAGAATCCAATTGCCTCCAGAAATTTTTGCAAACATTAAGTTAGCAGAGTCATCCCATTTCTTGCCTATCAAGTGTTAAACACCTTTTATTCATTTGTGTTTTCCCTCTGCAGGTCACCTTTGGTGCTTCTAATCTTAAGTGATTTTGACAAAGCTACATTTGATCAAAAGATCTGTTCTAAAAACCCCTCATGCAATTAGCACAGAAATTATAAAGCTAGACCAAAAATCTACCAGTATAACCTAAGAATTCTTAAAAGAATGAATACGAATCATTACCAAATGAGAATCAAGTAAGAGTCATTTCAAAGCCAAGACACAAATTATTTCTGTAATATTAGATTGTGCAAAGTCTTGGAGGAAGTCAATGTCAATGACAGAATGAAAACATATTTCCAATCACTGAAGAATAAACTCTTCTCAGATTCCTCATATAGTCCCCATTCTTAACACGAGATTATACAATAAATCCTACTCAAGTGAACAGGGGGAAAAAATAAACCCAAGGAGCTTCTTTCTTTATAGTGGGATAAATCAGAACAAGGAGGTACCCAGGTTCATGTCCAGAAGGCAAACACAGTTTTTGTAATTGGATCCCTTTTCTCGGGGCAAGTGTCTCATCCAGCTGGGCTCACCATTCTGCAGCAATCACAGAGGAATACTCTGCTTTCATTCAATATGACATTTCATCTGTGTATGACTTATTAGTGTGAAGTTGCAGCCTCCAGCAAAAAATAGAAGCTTAGCTTCTACTAAGCACTCTCTTCCAGCTAAGTAGGAGAAGTAGTTTACAGCCTTTTAGCTATAAGTAGATCTGATTTTGTCTAAAGAATGAGAGTACAAAAGTATCAGATCTAATTGCAGCAGACTGGGTGACATTACTTGAATCCTTTTTTGCCAGTACATTTTCAGTAATGTACTAAGAATTTGCAGAATCCTATCAAAATTAAAACAAATCAGAAAGGGAAGGAGGAACTGTCTTGTAGAAAAAAAGTAAGCCAGAGTTTTTGATTGGGATTTCAATTCTGTCCAAAGCTTCTTCCTAAATGTTTTACAGACATTGGTACAGCTAAAATAAATGGCATAAAATATAATCAAATAACTACAGGAAAAAAATCCTAAATTCTTAATATTTCAAAAAGTAAAGCACAAAATAATACATTCAAAAATATTAGTTCCAGGGAACTGTAAAATCAACCATGTGAAACGAACTCCAGCAAAATAGCTAGCTAATAAAATTGCTGTGATATATTAGCTTATAAAGGGGGATACTGTTATCTTTTCCTGAGAGGCTATTGATAAATTGGAGAGAAAGACAGTGAAAGAACAGTTGTGCTTGCAAAAACTACAGTCAAAAGGAACAGTGTCAGAGACACGACCATTTTATTTTTTTTTAGAGGTCAAAAAATTAGAAGTACCTACATTGTTGCTTGTGCCCTCCAAACAAGTTAAATGAGGTGGAGATGTAAAGGACACTGACCTATCATGGTTGGTCATTTTTCTGGTCATGTGCTACAAGCAGCTGGTGTTTCTTGCTGCACGAAATAAAACTCATGGACCTGCTGAGTACAGGTGTCATGCTGCCGAGCTTTAGTAGTGTCATCCTAGGACACATGGGACTCATTGTCCAGACAGAAAACTTCTCTGCCAAAGACAACTGGAAGCTTGAGCCAATTCCATCATGTCCCACCAGTTTCTTAGAGATACGTACTCACATTATTTCATGCTATTTTTCTATTAGTTTACAAAGTCATCAATTTCAAATAGATCTTTGCTGTGTCTTCCCATGCCTTATCTTGGCAAGTGGGATTCCAGCATGGGAACATTCCTTGCTTGGTCCACAGTGATCCCTTATGCAGAAATGTCACCCTGCCCCACTCCTTCATACAGTTTGAAGGATGCTCTGTTTCTAAACAGAGTCTATTCCTCTGTGTCTCTGTAAGAGATCCTTTGAGATCTTTATATCCCCATCCTTCCCACATGATATTCCCATTTGTTCATAATACAGTACCATGAGAAATAATTCCAATTCTTTTTGTTTATTTCCAGATTTGCAAAAGATGCCTTCTCAATTCACTCTTGTGATTTTCAGCCAATAATGAAACCTTTCCACGGTTTGTAAAGCATCTTTTCAACTCACAATCTGTTTCCACAGCGCATGGCACAGTTCAAATTTCACCATGCTACGTATTGCCATCTTTATTTTTACACTGATGTTGTCAATTTTCCAAATTTTACTGTACCTGAAAAATGTTGCTGTACTCTTAAATCTTTGAGTGATTAACCCATACAAGTGCTCCTTATCTTTATCACAGAAATTATGGCTTCTAAGATATATATTTTTCGCTTATTTCAAGTCCGTATTTGCAGTTAGCATCTGTAGTTTTAACACTTTGCACTCCTTCTCACTAGCCTTCCATAACCATTAGGAGCAGCCAACCTCCCAGTATCCTCTACCTTATTCTATAGGTACCTGCTTTTTCAGCAGATGCATAACATCTCCAGCAAAATCTGGGTGATGCATCCTATGTGAGAGATCCCTGGTCTGTATTTCTATTCTACTACATGCAACCAGGTTATTCACTATCCGGTTCCACATCTAATTTGAAAAACAAAGATGAGAGGATAATTTCCTCTTTTTGCCTTCCTCTAGTAATCAAGCCTGCCTATTTGTTGTTGATGCAAAGATGATACTCTAGTTATTAATTTACATTTTAGCAAGAACATAACTTCATTTTATATTCTCAGGCACAGGCTCTGTGCTCTTAGAAATCAATACAGAATTGATGAAATAAGCTTCCATTAGCCTTTGATATTCCAATCATTTTGCTATAATTTCCTTTAGTATGAATTAAATGCAACCACACCCATCCACACAACCTTTCTCACCTGCTTCTTTGATCCCTATTGATATTACTATTGAAATCACCTGATCTGATATTCAACAGAATGGAATGGCCCTGAAGTCCTTGCTTACTCTAGTATCTCTCTTCATTGAAAATGATGCATCTAGCTTTGAATGTTTTTGAGACAGCATTTTCCAAAGGATAATACAAAGAGGTCAGACACTGCAGTGTGTGCCCTCCACCTTCAGCACTCCTGCAGAGACATGATCTAACCTCAGGGAGATGTCAGTCCTTATTTTCATTATGGTCCTCTCCTTTATTTCAGTTACCTGAGGTTATCTAAATAATGTAACTTTACATTACTAACAATTTTATTTTTACCATCAGTTTTGGGGCAGCTACCATAAGTGGGCTTTATCATTATGACTTTTTTTCCCTAACTTTAATGCAATTTCCACATAACATATTTCCTCTAAAACTTCATGCACTTTATATGCACCATGGCTTCTATTGAGCTCCTGTAACTCTGAGAGAAGAACCAGCTTCTTTTGTAGCTGGTATGTACCCAATTGAGAAGAAAGACATCACAGAAAAGTAGGATGACTGAGGAGAGACCAGTACAAGGTAGATTTCCCCGATGTGTTCTTTTTTTTTTTAGTAATAGTTTGCCTTAAATGGTTTTCTTTAAGCCCAGAATGGCCCCATCTCCTTGAAGAAGATATCCTTCAATTTTAGTGGCACCAGAGGATTCATCTTTTTGAACTTAAGACTGTGGTTTCTAGAAGCTTGGATCATCACATGAAGTGTGACAGGTTTTAGGAAATTCTAGTTACTGTAGACAGGAGAATTGAAACCATTTCATCTCAGGTGAAAAATGAGGAAGTTTAAATCATAGGCTTTGAAAGTACCACATGGGGAAATCTCCAGATATACTTGGTTTGACATCTCAATAAAAGAGAACAAGGCATTGCAATGTAAAATGAAGCACATGAAAGAAGGTCAGCACTGCTACCTTTCAATTAAACTTGTGCTTCAGAAAGGTTGAGGTGAAGGACCTCAAGACCACTTATATCAACTTTTGATGCTGAACTGAGTGTCCATATTGAAGTTTGATCTTAGAAAAGAAATAACTGGACATTATCTTGTAACACATGACTGATAGCACAGATTAAAAAATAATAAAGGGTCTGATTCACTATTGATTTTTTGCCCTTTTGGCTATATTCTGAGCTCGTGCAAATCAGCTTAGCCTATTGATATCAGTGGAGCTATGCCATCTTTGACTTGCTGAAAAGCCCACACTGAGAAATGACTTACATTTATGAGAAAGAAAAATTAATATTAATTGAAACAAATGAAAGTGCAGCACCTCTCATTCCACCAAAATCAGAAGAAAACATCACTTTGTCTGGCTTAAGAGAAATGACTCTCTGCCCTCACTGATGGTTGGAGCAAGGACTGCCCTTTCTGTTACATGCTAAATTAGCAATGAATCAAGCACTCATTTAAAGAGACTTTCCACAGCTATTTTGATTCCAAAGATTTGCCATGGGAGGATGTAAGGGCTGTAATAGCTTTTTAAGCAGTGCTAAGTGCAGCAAATACTCTGTAGCAGAAGGTGTTGAACCACCAGTGATTCCCCCCATTTTCCATGAGTACCACAGCTTTGCCCATCTCTGTTCTGTGACTACGGCAAAAGTAAATTGGTTCAAAATCTGCCTTCCTATTTCATCATACATCAGAAATCTGCACAGAAAATTCCAGAGACTAGTTTGCAATTAATTCCATGTAAAAATAGATTTATTGTTTTTTAGCTAACATACTGAAAATCAGAAGGAGAATGTTTGCTTTTTCAACAAAAAAGACATGCAAGGACTAGCTAAAAAATGGTGAACTGTAGGCAAGAAATAAAAAATATTTTTGGCATCCTATGAGAATATGTAGGAGAAATTATAAATTTCAGGTTGATGGTAAGTCTCTATTTGAGAACACAGAAAGCAAGATTATGAAACACTATCAAATGAAAGTCATATTTTTGGTAAAAAAAGATAAGTCCATTTACAGGTGCTGTTGTTTACATTTTTTCTATTGAATAATATTTTAATGGAAAATTTAGTATTCAAAAAAAGTTTCTTTATATCATATCACATCATATTATATGCAAATATACAATATAATATATTCATACTCTGTTATATAACTGTTTCTTTAGATAACATTGCCTTTTCTATGGGAGACTGAAAACTCCAGGATAAAAATTAAATTTTAGACAAAAAGCTGGTATATTTTTGAGCTATAGCAGTTTTAAAGCAAAAGGTTGATTCCAGTGTTCCAACAAGAAAAGTCTTCATTTTCTGCTGACAAGAAGTCCCTGCTTCCAGCACAGTTTTCCATGGGGAAAGTCAAATATAGGAAAAGGCATATCTGAGAATGGCATTTCATATCCTAGTTCACCACAGGTAATCATGAGCATTCTCTGTAATCAGAGATATCACCATCATGACATGACACATCATGACCTACAATGTACTACGTTATAACAGGATGTAGGAGAAGCTTGATTTGACAGACATTTTTCATCTGTTAATGACAAATTAGGGGCACTTCTGAATTATTCATCTACAATCCCTGCATATGTTTAAGTCAAAATGACTTTGATGCCGTGCAAGTTTCAAACTTAGTACAAGTGAGCTTTTTCACTTCTGTCTGTAGCTAATGTCAGAGAAATGAAGTAATAAAATTCTACTGAAATCATCAAGAAATGTTTGAATTTCATGACTGTTCGCAATGCTTGTGAAGCAGTAAGTATACCAGTTTCAGAACAGCCAATGACTTACCAGACTTCATTAAAGAAACTTAAAAAAAACAGAATAAAAATCCAGAACAACATTTCGCTACTGTTTGTTTACTCTGCTAACTTGCACATAATTAAATTATGTATAGATGCTCCAATGAAAATATATTACTTTCAATGAAGTTGTACAGGTTGCTGTTTACTGTATTCATTCACACTGATATATGCAGAAAAAATAATGGATTTAAGGGAAGACAAATGCCTGTTTAATAAAACCAGCTGATTACAACAGGAGTCAATATATTTTTATATTGATGAGTTCATTAGCACTGGAACATTCTATTTAAAAACCAATAAACGTACCTTTATACTGGGATTAAAAATCAGCTTTGTTAAAGTTGCTCAGCAGTAGGAATCAATACAACCTCTGGTTCTGTAAATCTTCCATGATAGCCAGACCATTCCTCCTCTCACGAATGTCTGAATGGTGTAGCCATCCATACCAATTTGACTAAAGGGGTTTCTGAGTGCTTTGAGCCATTACCTCCTGTAAGGATGGGATTCATCCCAACCTAGCCAAAAAAATTATTTAAAAACAAGAAATCTATACTCAGACTACTGAAAGCTAGGCTAACTCTGTTAGCAATGGAGGACAGAATTCTCCAGAGTCTATCTTGTTCCTCCTACAGTGGACACAGCTTAGCAGAGTCTAAATTGCCATTTTAGAGCTTCCACCTTTGTCCACTACTATGGACCTGTCCTAGATATCTAGCATCTGCTTTTTGGAGGGCACTGAACATAGTATTTCCTGTTTTATGTGTTGATTACAGTGTTGTGGAGATGAGTTTTGGGGGCATAAGTTGATAAAAGAGTTCAGAGTGCATATAAGGAAAACCTTCTACCTACAGGGACTGCCAAAAAGTGGAAGAAGTTTCCAAGAGACGTTATGAGGTCTCCAAGCTTAGGTTTTTTCAAGGTCTGACTATATAAATCCCAGAGCAACATAGCCTGACCTAGTAACTGACTTTGCTGTGGCAAGAGGTTGGTGTAGAGACTTCCCAAGGTCCCTTCCAACAGGAATTATCCTTTGGTTCTATGGTATTTATCCTTTATGATCTTTGTACTGAACTGACTCCCCTCATGGCAGTTTAGGGAGTTCAGATTTAACATGAAGTTCAGTCAACTCAGTTGGAGTTTTGCCTTTAATTTCTGTTCATAAATGTCAAAAGTTTCATACCAGTGCATGCTGAGCACCTGTTGGGACTTTGGGCTTATTAACAAAACTGTAATGGAAACAAATACTGGATATAATTCACTTTCTTTCTCTGTCCATCTCTAAGAAGCATCTTCAACTTCAGAAACCTACAGATGTTCTATGATGAGCCCCACAAGAAAATACAGAAATATGAAAATTCAGTGAGGTGGTCAGAGGCAACTGCAATCCCTATGTTGCCTTAATGCATGTTAGGTCTTTGACACCT
Source organism: Acanthisitta chloris (assembly GCF_000695815.1). Lineage (NCBI taxonomy): Eukaryota > Metazoa > Chordata > Aves > Passeriformes > Acanthisittidae > Acanthisitta > Acanthisitta chloris. The sequence goes on along the minus strand of NW_008691818.1, from coordinate 75,715 downwards.
GGAAGGGAGGGGGCAGAATGCAGGATGTGGATACAATGGAAATATAATGCATCGGTGTCTATATGTGGGAACAGTGCAGTACTCTCTCCAGGAGTTTCAGTGTCAGCATCTCCAGCAGTGATGGCTCTGGGGCTGGGCACCATATTAGCTTGTGGCACAGCACAGCAATGCTCTGGGAGGTGGGGTGCTTGAGCCAGTGGCTGCTGCAGGCCCTGGGAGTACAGTCAGCAAATCTGTGTGCTTGAAAAGGCAGAACAACTTGAAGGAAGATATAAGGATCTAAGAGGCAAAATCAATTTAGCAAGATTAAAAAACGATAAGGCATTTATATGAATAAGAATATGCCTTATAATTACCCTAACTAGGCTAAAAATTATAGGGCAAACAGCCCTTATTTCAGACACAAGATGATCACCAGCTGGGGACAGACAGAAATTGCATCTCGTGGTATAATTTTACACAATCAGGTGCATTGTGTGGGTATTTTACCTTTCTGTGAAACATCTGGCGTGAGCCACTGTCAGAGACAGGATGCCAGACTAGCTGGACCATTTATCTGTTCTGGTGCATAATTCTTATGCTACTTTAGCTTACATACTTAACTGACTGCTTGAGAATATTTATGAAATTGTAGGGCAGGGAAGAGAGATGTTATTTCTAATTGAAGAACTTGTTATCTCTCACCACCTGTTGTTTGTACATAAAATGATAGGGCTCCAATCACAAGATTAATGCCCAATTTAGAGTGGAAAAATATCAGCAAATCTGTCCAATTCTCTTATTTTAAACTCTTTCATGATCTTCAGAAATATTTTACAAAGCCAAGAACAATTTCAAAAATAAACCATAGGACTTTAAAAAAAACTTCAAAAAGCTGCATCTGTTATTTGCATATGCAAAATTTCCTTGTAGATTCATGAATAACTTTGGTTATGTAATTGCTATAAAATTTATGGGAGTTCTGATAAAAAGGATTTTTTTTCACTTTATATGACAGAAGCATCTGCAACTGACATGTTGAATAAAAGTGCAGAGGTAAAATCTGGGTCCCACCCAAACTTTCTCCAGCATAATATTTTCCTCTGTGCTAATTACTGCAACACTGATTCCCACTCAGAATGCCCACCAGAAAATGTTTACTTTCTTTTAGAAAACAACAACCTAAAATCTTATTAAAATGGAAGAAACTCCATTGCTATTATTTCCTTTTCTGTAAAAATGGATATAGCTTAAAACCAATTTTTCCATAAACAAAACATTTCCTATGAAATTTCAACTGCCTTAATGAATACTTGATGTGCTAGCATTTGCTATCCATTTGCAATGCACTGCATGGATCAGAAACAGAGCCCAGGTCCTCATTCAATTAACCCCTCTAAGTTTGCTAAGAATCTTCTCTGCTTTCAGATTCTTGACTGGTTTCAAGTTTTGCTGGGAGATCACATTTCTGTGAAACCACTTTTTCTCTCTAACCAGATTCCTGAATGCCATTACAGATAAACAGAGGACCATAATGAAGCATTCCTTTAACCACCTTTAGCCATTTAGAATTCAGGTAAAGTGTTTCTTCATTGTCAATGGGACAAGACAAGCACTTTCAGAACCAAAATTATGACATCTTGGCATTAATGTATTATTAGGGCACA
>NW_008691818.1:62161-74044 GCF_000695815.1 Acanthisitta chloris | reverse complement strand
TCTTTCCCAGTTAAGAAGCCTGGAAAACTAGTTTAGCCTGAACACCTTGTGCATAATTCAGCTGATCCCACTCAGACTTATAAGGAATATACAGGCATGAGGACTGATCTACATCTACAGTCCATCTAAGCTTTTAGCAATATACAGGCATGAGGACTGATCTACAGCCCATCTACAGTCCATCTAAGCTTTTAGTTTGCCTTCAGCAGCAGTAAGATGAGAGATGGTTTGGAGAGAATCAGTGTCTTCCCTAATGAGAGATGGTTTGGAGAGAATCAGTGACTTCCCTGGATATTCAGAGCTTCCACACCAGGCTCATAAATCTGCCCAGACCTGCAGGGAAACTCTTCCTTCCTGGACAGGCAACTGGAGATTGGTTAGAATAACTCCAAATAATTGCACACAGGAAACTAGGTCAAGACTCTATGTTTAGATTTTTGGGGTTTGTTTGGGGGGGAGGGGGGTTTGCTGTGTGTTTTTACTTTTGTTGTTGTGGTAGTTGGTTTGGTTTGATTTTGCTTTTGGTTTTGTTTGTTTTCTTACAGTTAGCATTATATAGGATTTATTCCAGTCTGTAATATTAAAATTTCATGAGCCATCTGGGTTTTTTCCTGTAGTCATGGCTGATTATTCTTGTTAGGATATCCATTTGTATGCCTGAACCTTTCTTCCCACCATTTTGCACCAGTGCCTGAAGCTGAAGACATGTGTTTTTCCTGTTTTTCTTGCATGAAAAAAATACTGAATTTGTAAATTAGACATCTAACAGTGTGGTAAAAACTTAATGGCTATCATATACAGGAGAATGACATCGGCATATTTTATTAGACTTTATCTTCTGCATAAATTTTGACAAGATACCAATACTTCAGGTATAAAAATGATCCCATTTTTACTACAATTTTATTTAATTAATTTAAAATTATTTTTCCATTTTTTCTCTATTTTAAGGATGGTTTCAGCCACAGGAAAGCATATATTTTTTTCTACAAATGAAGAAGATCAAATGGAGAGAAATACATCACAAGCTTACTATTTTCTACAGCCAACACAACCTGAGCAAAAGAGAATTTTCATCTTTGAAGGAGAAAGACTGCTCTTCCCAAATATTTACTAGTTTAACAGACAACTCTTGAGGGAGAATCAAAAAAACTTTGAAGACTGAACTAAGAAAATGGAGACCCACAGGTAGGCTTCTAAGCTTCTTTCAAAAATATTTCAGACAACAGTTTAAATAAATAAATACCTATTATCATACTCTTTTCTCATATGCTAATAACATTTTCAGACAGCCAGTTTGAAAGGGACAGCCAGTCAAGAAAGTATTTTCTTTCTAGTTTACAAATGCCCAAATGTTGATTTTCTGAGTTCAATGAGTCTGTTTCTAGTTCATAAAATAATAATTTTAAATTGTTTTTCTAATTTGGGGTGTGAATTCTTTCATTGCTACATTTTCTCTTCTTCAGGCAGTTTTCTGAGCAGATCAAAAGCTCTACTAGTGCATTCTTCAAGAAGAGGTCTCTAAATCAACCATTGAAGGAAAATTAACAAAACACCAAGTGGAAGGTCTATCATTTTGGAGAGGGATGACACATACTTCATAATTCATGCCTGAAAAATAGTTTCAGCTTATTCTTGGTAAAGAATTCAGGAACACAATTTTTTACATTAAAAGTCATATTCTTTTATTTGATCTCTCAGCAAGTCAAAGAAAGGTGCTTGGGTTTTGGCTACCGCTGGAAAAATGCACAGCATGATGGTAAAAACCTCATGTCTAACATTCAGAAAAAAAGAAAACATGTATTACCAACCTGTAAAAAGCTGTAAAAATGCTTAAAGAAACATACCCTGAAGTGGCATAAAATATTGAAGTCAACTGAACTGCTGATTTCCATTAACTGAGCACAGAACTGAAGAAATATATGTTACCCCAAAGCCAGCAAAATCCTCCTAAATAGTTCTTGTTTAGAGTCTTAGCAATCCAAAAGTCTGTGTAAGCTCTCTGCATCACGTGGAGTTGTAAGTTATCTAGCATACATTCCTTTAACAGACCTATAAAAATTCATGGATTCCAATATATTCAAAATATTGCCTTTATTCCTGTCCATTCTTATATAAATTCATTTATGTATGCATTCTAAAATAAGAAATAGGAATTTTGTTGACATCCCTACATTATTTATATGTTGGAAACCTTTGTTTCCTGACTTCTATTTAAGATGTTTGCAGAGATCACTTTTCACCACAAGACCAGCTGTAATGCTGTTGAAGGCCATTGATAATGCAAAACCAAAACAGTGCAATGTTCTTTAAAAGCATATGTATTTAAATTCCTATTTATTTGCCATTTAGCTGAGGAGTCCATCAAAAACCCATTTATAACCCTTGTTATTCCTGAGAAAGATGAATATCTTCTGATTTCTGTAAGTGTATTACACATTCTGGAGTTGAAAGCTCTGTACATTTAGCATCAGCAAATTTATCCAAGTGCTTAACTAAAGACTTCAGATTTTGCCTGTTACATAATGATTAGAAAGTGCCCTGCTTTCTGCTGAGATCCTGGAACTGCAGCCTGTGCAAATGAGACAGCCCTAAGGGCAATCATTGTTGGATTTGGGATACTAGAATATAGCTTAGACATTTTCTTCATTACAGTTTTCATTCACAGAATGATTGATGAAAGAAGGGACCTCCCAAAGCCCATGCTGCTTTCCTGCTCCTCCTAACATCCCAGTTGCTGCCTACACAAAAGTCCAGCTACCCTTGATTTGGAGAAAAGGTTCATGAGTCGAGGGTCACAGTCATCAAAGTCCCCTGCCATCCTGACAGACGGATGGATACCCTGAAGTTATTTTCTGTCTGGTGGCATGCCAGGCTGGGAAGATTAGCACCTAGGGAGCCCCACATACAGTGTTGTAGGAATAATTAGATCAAGATTTCCCTCAGTATAGGCCCAATAACATTGCTGCTTTCACAATACACAACTTCCAGCACACCACCATTTCCCAAGGAAGCTCATCTCTTCAGACCAAACACCTAATATAAAGGCAACTAATGAAGAGCCATCAAAGAGCAGTGACTTTCTGCCATTAGCAAGTGTGATTTGAACGAATGAACTGATGTAGAGAGGGTCTATTACTTATTGCCAGACATTTAGGCTTAAGCAATCACTCTTTTAAGGCTGTTTGGAATAAGAGTGCTAATTTGGATCTCTGGCAAATGCACATGAGCAACAACTCCAGTGAAGCCCACAGACACACTGGTGCAGAACCAGAATGGAAATGAGAGCAAGCTAGCACATGCTGTCACTATTTGCCAGCCAGAACAGCAATCAACCAGACAATACAAACGCATGAACAACCAGGAGCTTGTATACTTCTAGTGATTTAACTTGCAGTTTTTAAATGACCCGTGCAATGCTCTGTTCCTTTAGACGCAGCTCATGTGCCAGGAGAATTCATGTCAGCTCAGGCAATAGCAGTCATGACAAAAAGGAGAGCAAAATATTTCACTGCTGGGATAGTTGCTCAAATACATGTGCTCTCTATTGTGTTTGACTTAGAGGAATATTAACTACTAAATATACTTCATTTTCTTCCCTGGAAAGCCAAAGAGTAGTTGCAACATAGGTGAATGTTGCCTGCATTAAAAGAGCTTCCAAATATTTCAATTCTCTGAGGAAGCAATTCACTTGTTCCATTGCTTTTCCCATCAGGGACTGATGACAGCAAACACTGTACTTGCTTTTGCAATACAACAGTGTGGAACCCACCACACAGTTTAAATGGCATTGGAAAAACTGAGTGGGAAAAAAAATTAAGTGTTTCTGCCTCTAAAAAGCAGGCAGGCAAATAAGGCAATTTCTTGTTGAACAATTTTACTTATTGAGTATCGTTGGAGTCATCTGCTTATTACAGTAAGTAAAATTTTTCATTTTATTGCTTTTTGTTCCTGTTATCCTGCTGCTCCAATGCAGTTAAGAGAGACAACTCTGAATCCTGTTCCATTTTGTGCAACATAAACAGAATTTATGCTGCAATTACAAAGTCAGATTCTGCCTGCAGTTATTCCTTGTAACACGCATGAAGGAAGCAAGTTAAGTACAGCTGAATTCAGAGTGTGGTCTCTAGAATCTTTACTGACAACAGTGAAACAAGAATCAGAGAGAATCCAGCTTGACTTCCAGGCACAAGGTTGAGCTTATCTTCATAACCCTGCTACAGTGTAGTGGTGAATGCTTTATTATGAAGAACAAGGACATGTGTGTTGTCAGGGATGGCATTGCATGCAGCTTTGTAAGGTAGGAACTTATTGCAGCAGAGAAGGGTTCAAGCTCTCTAAAGAGAGTTTTCCAAGAAGCATATATACGTTTCCCACTGATAAGTGGGAGCCTTACAGACATTTCTATTCTCCATTCTGAAAATATGGTGTATATTTACAATGATTTTTGTTCACTTCTGATTATGAGAAAGGTATAATATAGGGCTTGTCAACACAGGGAAATAGTCCAGAATGTCTATTGCAGAATAAGTTCTACTTAAATATGATTGTGAACTTGAAGAGGTTATTTGTTCTCTGACCACCACTGGATCAAAATCCAGTTTCTTCTCCTCACTCTGCCCCAGCAAATCACTTTCAAAATTATTACACAGTACTAAAGGAGAGTAAAACTTTCATTTATTATCAGATATGTCCTTATATATCCTTATTGTATGTCATTATCTGAGGTATCTAAGTTAGAATTAGTGATCCCAGACAGTTAATATGAAGAGAAAGCATACACCTGATACAAAAACTCCCTCTTGAAAAACCTATTTTTCTATTTCCTGTAGAGAGCACTTCTAGTTTAAGTGCCTCAGTAAGGCCTAAAGTCAGATCCAGAAAAACAAGATTAGAGCATTCCGGCAGGCAGCTGCTCTGAATGAGTTTGTTTCACAACACCTGGCATCCCTCAGAGACAAAATCATTGTCCATAGGTGTGGTGTCAGACTTGTCAACAAGGCTAGTCAATCTACGCATCATGCTTCCTCTTCTTCCTGAAAGCCAACATTGGTGACCATGAGACCCTGCAACTGATGGCTCAGGGGTTGATTTGGGTGAACTGTAACTCTGAAGGGAAAATAAAAAAATTAAAACAAAAAAGAAACTAATTTTCATTCAGGTCAGATCCCTATACAGACTACGGATTCACCCTATCAAACCAGAGCTGGGGCTGGCACAAGGAGGAACGTAGGGAGGATCACACTGTCATGTGGAGGGCAAGCCTATCTTTCTGGGTGCCAGCCAGACTTGAATTAGCTCAAGGCAAGAATGAAACTGCTTTCAGAAGCTCTGGAAGACAGCCAGGCCAAAAAGCCCAGATTCTGAGAACGCTCAATATGTCATTTTAAATTCTTCCTAGCTCCTGCTTTACCTATAAAGCCTTTCATTTCAATAACCTTTTTTGTTGCTGACAAAAAGAGCTCTGGGAATAAGGCATTGTGCAGAGGGGAGAGCAAGAACTTTGAAAGCCTAAAATGGCTCCTACCCAGAAAGCTCCAGCCTGGTGGATCATTCAAGCAATAAAAAGCAACAGAACAAATAGGTTCCAAAAACTGTAAGAACCTACAAGCAAACTGCTTTTTGTCTCTAATACATGTGGGGTTTTTACTGTCTTGGCCCTAGCACGTAACTGCAGAGCTATGCAACCCACACTGTCACCTCTGCCCCACTGTGTTAATTCAGTACAAATGGATTGCAGTGATTCTGTGTATCAGAAAATGACTCAAGCAAAGATATAAGGATGAACTGCATGAACCTTTTCACTGAAGTCTACATCTCCAAAAGGTCCACCATGTCCATCAGTGCGGAGTTTGGGCAGTTGTGTGTATGCTCAAATCACTGTGGAAGCAAAGAGAGAAGTGGGATCAAAATTTCTGCTAATGGGGACCATGCACATTAGCAAAACTAGCTGATTCAGAGACTACCACGTCTATGAACCACCAGCAAGTCTGAATGAGCTCACATTTCATCCCAGTCTGCATCACTGTTCACACAAAGTGAAACTAGCAAAGCCAGAGCACTCAGTGACACAGGTCTTCATCCCTCTTGTCTTGCTCTTGGGAGAGGTCTTTGTCATTGTTGTCTGTCCCTTGGGACAGCTCTTGGACACTGTAGTCCTCTCCTTTGGATAGCTCTTTGTCACTGTCATCTCCCCCTTGGGACAAGTCTCGGTCTCTGTTAACATTCCCCTCGGAAAACCTCCTGGTCAATGCAGTCTTCTCATTGGCAAAGCACTTTGTTGCTGGTGTCTTCCTCTTGGGACATCTCTTGGTCACTTCAGTCTTCCCAATGGGACAGCTCTTGGATGTTCTCATCTTCACATTGGGACACTTCTTGAACACTCACATCTTCCAATTGCATTAGATCTTGGACTGTCTCATGTCCCCATTGGGGCAACTCTTGCGCTCCTTCCTTTTCCCAGTGAGGTGCTTCTTGGATGCTCACAACTTCCCACTAGGACATTTCATGGACATTGTCCTCTTCCCATTGTGGCAATCACATCTCCCTAGTGAGGCACCTCTTGGGCTCCTTCGTCTTCCCACTGGGGCTCTTCTTGGACATTCCCATATCCCTATTGGGGTAGGCCTTGGGGTCCTTCCTCTTCCCATTAGGGACCTTCTTGGACACTCCCATATTCCCACTGGGACATTTCATGGACAATCTCCTCTTCCCATTGGGGCAACTCATGGGTACTCACATGTCTCCATTGGGACATTTTCTGGGCATTTTCCTGACATGAAGCTGTGTAATTCAGTTTGACTGTTCAGCAGTGTCGAGGCACTTGGGACACCACTGGTATTTATCATGGCTCCCTGGGGGTAGCACAGAAACATAACTTAAAATTGCAGTACATGACAGTGAACACAAAATCAATGCCAGATATGCCCAGACATTAGTGAAATCCGTATGCTACTTTATAAGAGTGGGGAAAAAAAAGATTATCCGTATGCTACTTTATAAGAGTGGGGGAAAAAAGATATCTTTTTTCCTTTAGTTTGTTCTTTTAAAATGACACACCCGCATCAGTAACTCAAGCTGAAATTGTTTAGGTTAGTCTCTGTGCACAGAAAAGACAAACAGATTTTCACGGATCTCAGTCTAAAACCAATTGTATAACTCTTCCACTTTTGTTGCATGTATGGACCCATTGCCATCATATTAAAATAATCATCAGAAACCCCTGACAATAATCTAAAGGAGTCAAGAAATAATTATTTTCCCCTTTCAGAAACAAACATGGAGAGCCAATGCAAAATGGTTAAACAAAAAGGACTCAGTAGCAAAAGTCAATTTTTAGATGCCAAACTGGACATTCCCTCAAGGAGTCTGCTTTTCAGAAAAGCTCCTTACTCAGACTACCGGAAAACAACTTCTATAAGGAGTCTTCACTTAGTTAACAACTGAGACAACTAGAATCACCAGACCCTAGTGAAAATCACCTCTGTGTTCCATATTCCTCTAAATAAAACACAGATGTTTTTTCCAAGAAATAAAGCTCATATCCATTAATTTTTTTAAAGGGGAAGCAATTTGGCCCTGTATTTCTAAACACATTTCACAGTGTTTTCCAAACACTTTGTATCATACTGAATGAAGGCAAACTATTTCTGAAATAGCTTTTTGCACATGTACTCTGATTGTATTTTGCTTTCTTTGATCATTTTGTTGCTATGTTATTGATTTTTGCATTCAAAGAGAGACACAATTCCCAACAACATACGTTTGAAAGTATAGAAATCTTTCCCCTTTTGTAATTAGTTCCCCTTTTCCTGGCTCCATTTAATGAAATCTCAAAGACCAATTGCTGCAGTTATTATTCAGGAAAAGCTCCCATTAATCCATATATGTTACCATAATAATCTGTTAATAAAACAGCAGTCATATCAGGTTATAGTTTTCTAACATTACATGGAAGAGGAAGGAGAAGGGCATAAGCTGCACAGAAAATAAGCTCTTATCGTAAACCAAAACCATCCATAAAAATTAGCTATATCTGGGAAACTTTCATGATTACCAAAATTAAATTGATTAATTTAAATTTATTCCTCTGTTTTACCATGGCATCATTCAGACTGCAGAATGGATGTTTTCCCTATTTATTTTCTTCCATGGAAATGTCTCTGTCCTCTTCATTCCCATCCCAAACAATTACAATTGTTTTACTTGTCAAGTTGATCAAAGTATGGCCTTCAGTGATTTCACATCCTAAGTTCATTCATCAGAACATCTAATAAAAGTGTTGAACTCTTATTGATAGACAGTGGCACAAAATATGGGGCCTGGAAAAGATCAGCCACCTCTGACTTTCACACCTCAGCTCTCATAAGAAGGTATTGTTTACGCAGTAATAGAAGGGGCTTGGTTTGTGCCCTCAATAAAATGAATCCTGCTGGCAAATAAACCCAAAGATGGCTATTTTTCTTTGGAAAAGTATTGTTCATCACACACTTCCAGAAATCCTCAAAGGCCAGTTCAGCTTTCAGCTATGGGTTGCCCATTGCTTTATATGTCAGAATGAAAACTATCAAATGCACAATCAGTGGGATGTCACAGGCCATCATAATTTATAGAACTGCAAATGTCTTAGGCTGGGTCTACATATTCTACTCCAGACTGTACAACTGTCTTGATTGTGTGGAAGAAAAGGCAGCCTCAGCAAATCCAGCAGCACTGATATATATCTCAGCAGAGGGAGGGTGAGAGGACAAGCAGCAAGCACTAGGGTTAGAGGTCGTCAACAGATTCCAGATAACCCTATTGCCGATTAGAAAATTCTGATTTTGATTAAACAACATCTCTCTTTTTTTCCCCAAGAGTCAACTTGCTGTGGCACATGATGCATTGATTTCTTAATTTATTTCTTTGTATAATTGCAAGCATATTCTATTACTCACAATAGTAAATTGAAACTACTTAAATAGGGAGCCTGTAGTCCATCACAAGAGCTGAAGTCAGTGACAATAATTTACCACAGAGATCGGGAGTACAATGTAACACAGTACTATTTGATTTTAAAAAATATTTTGGAAGAACCATTTTTTTCAATATTGAGATTTTATCAAGGAAATTAAACTTTCCATAGGAAAATAAAATCCAAAAACCTCAAATTCATATTAAATTGCAAGTAAGGTGTATTCATTTCACAACACAGACAGGATCATTGAGCATCAGCTGTTCACATGAGTGTCTCATGTAGCATTAACACAAGACCAGCAGCAATGCTTCAGCCTACTTAGTGCTGTAGATGTAATACTTACAAATACTTTCAAAACATCTATGAATGCGAAACAGGTTGCACAACTGGAACACTGCAACCACAAAATCACACAATTGATTTTCAGAAGGGATAGGCTGGGAAAGACTGGTGAGGTGTTGTCTTCCTGTTAAGGAATGGATAGATTGTGAAAAACTGCCTCAAAAAAACAGCCACAAACAAGTTGAAAACCCGAGGGTAAAAATCAAGAATAGGACCAACAAAGGACACCTGTATTGGGGATCTACTACAGTTTGCCTGAGCAGCTGGAGCCTGTCAATGAGGCCTTCTTGCTTCAGCTACAGGCAACATTGCACTCGCAAGCTCTCAGCCTGATGGGGGATTTCAACCACCCAGACATCTGCTGGGAAAGCAGAACAGCTGGCTGTTAGCCATCCAGGAGACTCCTGAAGCATGTAGAGGACAACTGTCTAGTCCAGGTATTAAACCAATCAGAGGAGAAGTGTTACCAGACCTAGTGCTCACCAATGTGAATGAACTCATTAGAGGGGTTAGGACTGGAGGCAGACTGGGCTGCAGTGACCATGCCCTCATGCAGTTCATGATCTCAAGGAGCGTAGGTCTGATGAGGAGCAAGGTCAGGACCCTGAATTTTGAAAAAATGAAATTCCAGATGTTTAAGGAGTTGATGAATAAGATCCCCTGGGAATCTGTCCTTAGGGACAAAGAAGCTCACCAGAGCTGGCAACACTTGAAGGCCACTTTTCTTAGCACTCAAGAGCTCTTCATCCCCATGTATAGGGGAAATAAGTAAGGCAGGCTGGAAACAGCATCGGTGAGTAAGGATCAGCTCCTTAAACTGAGGAATAAGAAGGAAATGTACAGCCAGTGGAAGCAAGGACATGTGACCTGTATAGGAATACATTTCAAATGTGTAGGGATAGAGTCAGGAAAGCCAAGGCACAGAGGGGTTAGAATGAGATGGTCTTTAAGGTCCCTACCAGTCCAAGCCATTCTGTGATTCTATGTCTCTATGATCTATTTAAGAAGCAAAGAAGTATTGCTTTCTATCCAGGAAACAGTTTTAAAAGTTGGACAAGTTTTAAAGTAGAATCATTTTCATTCACCTCTGAAAAACACAGTGAAAAGATAGAATCGTTATACTAGAGGGAAGAGAGAAATACAGTCAAAAATGGTTATAGCTGCATCAGCTATATCAGGGGACTTCTAATGACTTGAAAATCTAACTGAAATTAAAACACTAATACAAACAAGGACATCACAAAGAGACATGTCTTCACCAAAAATTATTAAGCATGGCATTTAGCTAATATGGTTTAAATGAGGTGACAGGAGTACAAGACAGTGGAAGAACAGGTTAATGGACACTAAGATAAATTAAGTACATCTGAGTCAGCATGAATTTATGAAATTCACCCAAGACTACTTAAGAATATAGCCAATGTGATCTCTTTGCCATTAATAATTATAGCTGAAAATGAAAGAAAAGAGGGGGTGGTCCCAGAGGACTGTAAATTAGCTATCAGTATAAACAAGAAAGGGGGGGAAAGATCTAGGGAATTATGAACCATTTAATCTAACAGAGATTCTTAGAAAAATATTGTGTCAACATTATTAAAATTAACTATCAATTTATAAACACAGTACATACAAAACAAATAAGATGTAATTGTGAAAAAAAATCAGGAACAACCAAATTAAGTTCATTTTGTGGCTCAGTGGAAGGGGGAGAATGGGAGCTATGAAACATCTGGAATTAAGTAAACTTTGAACATTGTACCATAAAATAATCTCAACAGCAAACTAAGGAAATAAGCTCTGAATAAGATAGGTACACATGCATTTGAAAAATATTCAGTGATACACTAATTCATTACTGAACTGAAGAGTCATTACTGAACTCAGGCAAATGGGTCTGGTTGTATTATTATTGGTACTATCAGTACTATCAGTACTTTCACGAGCAACTTGGATGAATGTGTTTGCTAGTATTATAGAGCTACAGAGAGCTGTGAGCAATAGGAAAGACAAGATCAGTCTTGAAAAGACTCTTGCAAAATAGAAGCTGCCCAGAAAACATCAAGACTGAAATACAATAGCACAAATGCAAAATTATTCAAAGAGAAATATGTAAATGTGCAAATAAATAATAGAGAATATCTGTTTATGCAGGAAGAACTGCAGGAAAGTATCAGTATAGTGGACTCAAATTAAGTGAGACAATGCAATGCTTCTGCAAAAGAGGATAAACCTAATTCTCAGCATTATTAGAAGGAATTTCCAAAGTAAAAATACAGGAGACAATAACTGGTTCTGAGTGGGGTGCAAGATGAACCTCTGTATTTAGCTGGGGAACTTACTCTCAAAGAAATTTAAAGAAAAATTGAAAAGAATGAAAAGAGATCATTAATAAAGATGTGGGTTAAAAAACAGCATTGGTGATGAAAAATTGAAAGACCTGACTTGCAATCTAGAAATAATAAGGCTGACAGCAGCCTTCAATGATATAAGAGCCCATTACAGGGATGATAGCAGTCAATAATTATACCTACTGTAGGACTAGGCATAATCAGATTAGTTTCTAGGCAGCAGACTGAGGTTAAATT
>NW_008691818.1:58982-62127 GCF_000695815.1 Acanthisitta chloris | reverse complement strand
TAAACAGAATTAAGAAGACTTGGAACAAGAAGCAAGACAGAGTGTATTACTAAAGAAGACACTTTTTCTGGCTCCATTGTGAAGAGGGGAAACTTACTAAATCGCTTTAAACCTTGTTTAAAAAGGTTTACAAACAATTTCTAATATTTACCAAGTCTACTGTATAAATACCAAAGTAGCAGGTAAGACACTCATCCTCAACACCCTTCTTCCCCTTCCACTGAGCTGTACAGAGAGCACACCTGGGAAATATTTTGTTGCACAGTGCTTTACATGCAGCAAAGCAAAGGGTAGCACTTGCAGTTCTGCCTCCTGCCTTTCTTTCACTTGAGCTGCTGTGGCAGGGTTTTCCCCAGAGCAGGTGTTTTGCCTTGTTCTCATGCTGTTGCTCTTAGGTTGCTTTTCTCAGAGTCCTGCATTTGCAAAACCCAGTATTCTTTTTAAATTAGATTTCTCATAGGAGACAATGCATGAAACCACCTCTTCTTTCTCTCCCTTTTCTTAGTCCCTTCATTTATAGGTTTTAGTTTATATTAGAGGATTATTGCAAATGGAAGTGTGAGTAGTTGCCTGTTAAAGCATATAGTGCTAGAGAAAAAGCACAGCAAAAATTCACTGTGCGATCTTTATTGTTGTCACCCATTGCACTGTAACTTTCACTGTTAGAATTGATGTCTGCCATCAGCCATGGACACCCTAGTAAAGTTTTGTGCATGTAAGCCTGTCTCAGCAACATTTGTCCAAAATTTTATATTGTAGAAAAATAGAAATTGCTTGAGGGAAAGCAGAAAGTGCCAGCTGAAATGCTGAAATTCTTATTAGTAGAATCTATGCCTTTTTTTCCTGTAGACAAAGCAAGACAAAAATACCGCATAATGGCAAATGGATAATCAAAAATCCAGAAATTCTGCTCTTAGTAATGACCTTACCCATAACTGCTAGGGAAAAAAACATCTTCAGCATATTTGTTATCAACCCTACTGAAAACCAGCAAACATCTGTGAGCTTTGTCTGTTTCAGACATTGCTTGCAGCTCCTTCTTGGTTTACAGCAGTACTACAGAATCTGCCACATTTATGGCTGTGCCAAAACCTGTTTAAAAATTCATAAAGAGAAAGAGAGTAAGACAGAGAAAAGCTGTTTTGAGAAGACTCAACTGAAGGAATCAATGCTCTCAATTCCAATGTAGTGAAGAAGAGCATGATGGGTGCCCTTCCTCTCCTTCACTGTGATCAGGATGATGAATATTTGGCACAAGTACTATGGCCTGATGCATCTGAAGACAAGTAGATTAACTGTCAAAAAGGTAAATATTGCTTCCTTCAGACCAAATCTCATGGTATCAATGTTGTACCAGGAGTCCCAAAAGGAGCTCATAGGGGAAAAGACACCATTCTTTCACTGTAATTATTAATGACTTAGACCTTATTTCTGGCACAACTATATTTGATCGTGATTTGCAGTCCGAACCCCTTATTGAGCAGACATGAACTCTATACAGTATTTTCATCAAAGGAACAGACCTTTATAACTAATTCAATCCTCCTATCTGTTTTTTGTCTGCTCATAAACAACTACAGGATGGGCTGAGTTATACTTTCACCATTTAGGACAATTTCCAGTATAAGACCCTTTCACAATAGGAGATTTGCCTGCAACCTGTGTGATTTGCAGAAAATTACTACTTCAAGACATATAATTATTCCATTTCTCTAAAAAGCTAATGCTAGTCACAGCAGCTGCCAGTAATACCATAGCAAGAATCTTTTCTACCCATTGCCCACTTCTCCAGATGCCATTTATATTTGAAATTATTAGTAAGTTTAATACTTATATAACTACTTTAAAGTTTGAAGTAGAAAAGTTTACATTCATACAGCAGTAGTCTGAACTGCAAAATTACTAATAAAAACCCCTTAATTTCTTATTCAATACGGATTTGTGAGTGTGGTAAAAGCTCTCTACATTTAAACTATATACAATAAAATTATCAGTAAATCAGAGATCACAAAGTACTACAGAAAGATTACAGTAAATGTCAGCTAATGGATTCTTAGTTAATGGATTCTTAGTTAATGGTTTACCTTACAGTACTCTAGAAAATATCACAAACAGTTCCTTTGAAACACTGATATATAAACATCTTTTCTACAGATGCAGTTGGTTTCTCTTGAATCAACATCTGTAAAATAAGTAATATAGCAAACAATGTCTTTATTTAATTTAGGCCAAGCATTTAAATTACTCATTCAAAGAATATTAAATTTCAAAAATATTTTTTTCTATATGAAAGAAATTGAAATAAAAAAGGCATGCCATGTTACAGGGAGGTTAAAGATAGCCTGGGAATTGTCCAGCACAAAACAGGCTTTACTTCGGTTTTCAGTGAGAATAATGGGAGGAAATGGAGATGACTGCAAGCAAACAGGAATTACCCCACAGAACAGAAAGCAAGAAGCCCTGTGTGAGGAAGATGATCTTCCAATTCACAATTTGAAGACAACTAGCTTCTGCAGCAAAACATTTTAATAAATTTTTCAGCAAAATCATAGTGGACCATAAGCTCAATCTGCTGACAATGACCTGCCATTGCAAAAAAAATTCTCGATCCCAGCAGTATTCAAAAAGTACCTTCAAGAAATGTGGTTTTCCTACCAAGTACTCTTAGACTGCCTTCTTGTGGGCTTCACACCAGGAAAAGTGCTGACAATCTGGAGACAGTCAGGAGATATGGGAAACGTATCTACTGGGAGAGAAATAATGCCAAAACATTTAGGAAATGTGACCTATAAGGAAGCAATCAGCCTTAGTTTTGTCAGCAAATGGAAAGCATAGCTGAAACATGGTAACAGACTTCTTGCTGTGTGAAAACCTGTGGTGAGAAAGTCAGTGATAACTTTTTCTCTATGTCTATTGTAGTTTTGACAAGTATTAAACCTCTGAATTTTCACATGGTGTTTCAGGTAAGATAACAGGAAAACCTTTCTACTGGCTCCTCAGCACTCAAAGCTTTAATGAACACACTAGAGAGTCACTTATCAGCCTTGGGGAAGGGGTACTGAATTCTGTCTGAGCAGGGAATGAATTAGGAAACCTCTTGAGATCGCTTCCTACACCTATACAACTTCTATCCTGTAAGCTGGGA
>NW_008691818.1:42287-58959 GCF_000695815.1 Acanthisitta chloris | reverse complement strand
TTCCCTTTTGCTCTCTCTCTCATTCTCCTTCTTGTTCTAGCACTATACCTTTCTCTTGAATAACATTTTACAACATTTTTTTTAAAAAAATATGAATTTATACCAAAATGTTCAAACCATGCAGTAGAAGCCAGGGGAGACCAAAGAGTCCCTTTATTATCTCCAGTGTAGGAGCATACTGTACAGGTTTTAAAAGGATTATTGATAGCCTGAAGTTTAACACTTCTATGTGTCTGTGATTTACAGAAAAATAACTACATTCTTCTTTTATATTAAAGAAATCTGAGTCTGCTGTGAGTTGCACAGATGCTGAGGCAGGGTGACCAGCTTACAGCTAAGTGGAATTCAAATCTTCTTCAGTGAAGTCAACAGTAAGTTTTTGACAGTAATATGACAGGTTGCCTCATTAAATGTCATTTTTGTGTTCTGCTAAAAGATTTGGACATATACTGGTAGGAGTTTTTTAGATATTAGGTCATCAAGTGATGCAACTTCATGTCTTTGGCAAACCCTTATTGTCGGTAATTTTCAAGAATTTCTGTACCACAACTACTCCATATCTTGTAGTAGCTCATAGAGTATTCAACAGTACTTGAAGTCTGGAACTAAAGAAGAATTTAGTACTCTATTTATCTCCTTCAAAGCACCATTAGCTTTGTATTAGGGCTGTTACACCAGACAAGTAATACTTTCTGTTGACAGCCCAAGGGTATGCTCACTACTCTCCTTGATAATGCTGGCTCATTCCCAAATTATATTTATATAGACTTCTGTCACTTTTTTGCTGTTCTCCAGATGCCATTTATAGCTAAGAGTATCTGATGTGGTACCTTAGACAATTGTTACTCAATAATCTAACCAGAAAGGCACCCACTGTTTGCAGTTTCACTTGACACACAACTGAAATACATCTATGACAGGTTTAAGCTATTTGTTTCAGTCCCCTGTCCTTTGCCTGGATATTTTAGAGGATGAGTTTGAACTGCAAGGTTAATGCTATTCACTTAAATGAATTTGTGAGTGGTAGAGGATAGAATATACCAGGAATAAAGATTAAGATGTATTCATAAGAGGAGCTCCACCCTTGAATATTTCTGTGAGGCTGAACCAGTAGTCAGTATAGACACAGAGCTGGACATAATGGTCAGTGATGGTAATGGATAGAGTTACAGTTTATGATGTTTGACAACTTACTTATAGGCAGCAATATGTGGAGAGAAGTTAAAGAAATTCTCTCTAATATTTTTAGGTAGCCAGGTTTTGTAGATGTGGTCAGTGCAAGGCTTTGATGGCATTAACCACAGTTAAATTCCACTGTATACAAACAAGTTAGCTAAATTTGGGTTAAGTGACTGAAAGGAAGAGTCATGCTAGAGACTTGTGCCAAGCACTAAGTGGGGATATACTGCTTAGAAGTTGAACAAAACCTGGACCATTTAATCATTTTTACTCCAAAATAAAAATACCTTAACATTAATGGTCTTCTCAAGAGGGTTGTTTCTTTTTTTCAACCTGTGGGGCAAACTGTTATAAAACTGTTATTTATAGCTTTCCTTTTCATACTGAATTCTTGAGAAGCTCTGAAAAAAAGATCTTCAAGTACAGCAGTCTTTCATGGATTCAGCCCTTTGCTCATCTTTTATACTAGAAAAGTCCTGAAAATAAGGAAGACATCTGACAGCTTGGCTTGTTTTGATGAGCAATTTGTTATTTTATACTAGAAAAGTCCTGAAAATAAGGAAGACATCTGACAGCTTGGCTTGTTTTGATGAGCAGTTTGTCGACTTTGCTTCAACAGGATTTATTTACCAGCATGTTTGTATTCTTGGCAAGCTGTATGGCTATCACATTTTCATCTACTTGCACCACACTGCTGGCATCTTGGTTCTCAACACCCACAAGCAAGGAGGCAATCAGAAGCTTGATTTTTTTAAAGTCAACATTTTCCACAGTGTCTTACTGCTTTATCCTGGCCACACTTCCAGATTTTAGGAATAAGATTTCTCTGCACTGGATCAATTTCAGTGTCTTTAGAGTGCTTCAGTTTTGGTTACCCAGGATGAAGTCTCATACTTTGTTATAACATTCCTTTAAAGCCCCAGGAATTGTCAGTTTCTGCTGATGTCTTCAAAACATTACAAAGTCCACTTCAGTTAATCAGATCCTAAGAAATTTTGTGATGTTTTCATAAGTATCACAGTCTACTCACTACAGATTCTCACAAGGCTTAAGCACTGATGCCCTAGCCTGATATGTAAGGATATACTGATATGACTGCCCTGTGTGTGGCTTAAGCACTGATGCCCTAGCCTGATAATATATGTAAGGATATACTGATATGTCTTCCCTGTGTGTATTGTTAAGCCATTTTATCATGCAATATAATATAAAGATCAGATATTTAGCGTGCTTATCAAAAATTTCTTTTTCTATTTTTGTTCTTGTATGATAGACCAGTCATCCATCATTCAAAGTTATGTATAATAACAGTTCTCTCATCTGACTAATATCAGCCTCATAAATGCTGCAACCACACTCAAGGCAGCAGTGGAGGAAGGGAGCAAGTAAAAGAAATACCCAGAAGTCTGCTAGTAAGGTTCAAAAAGAAGCCAGGCTTTCAGACACCTTCCTAAGACAAAATAATTAAGGACACAGCAGTAGAAGGAGAATAGGACACAAAAACACCTTCCTAAGACAAAATAATTAAGGATACAGCAGTAGAAGGAGAATAGGATACAACACCAGAGTTACACTATCCAAAACTGTTCTCTTAAATTTCTTTGATGAAATAACTGACTATTAAGACAAAAAGGCTGTATAAATCCCATCTAACTGAAGCTGAGTAAAGTGATTCCTACAATGATTACACAGAAAAGGGTAGATTGAACCAGCAGTTAATACAAACCACAGTAAATAGCATTAGAGAAGAGCTAGAAAAGGAAATAATCACATGTTGGGTTGAAGTGAGTTGCTAGCACAGTTCATCAAGGATTAGTCTTGGAAAACTATTACTGAATTACTTTACTTATTTATGATAGAGAATAGACACAAATCCCCCACTTATACAAAATGTTGAATAATGTTTTCAACTATCAGTTTGATAGAGATGTGCTCACGAAACTTGATGATAGTGAAGTTGGGAGTCGCTGTCAATATAGAATTATGCTACTCATTAAGTATCACTGTGTGACCTTGCAAACCAGAATTATAGTAATAATAAGAAATCTCATAGTAACGTTAGCAAGCTCATTCCCTTAGGGACTATTCACTTGAACTTTAGCTTTATAATGTGTGCTCATCAGCTGTAAATGGCAGAGCAAGACCTTGGTATATCTGTTCATCACAGGATGTCCACATACGGATGACCTTGTGACCCTGGAAAATACAAATGTATTAGCTGCATAAGTCAGGTGAAATATTTCTAACAGCCAATAGTCTTTCATGTAGCCCCTAAAAGTGTTATAATAGAATTTCCTCTTCATATATCCCCAGGAGTAGGTGAGTGATGAGTTAATGAGGACATATCATCTGGAAAACTGTGCAAAATGTTCAATAAAGAAAAATTCAAATAGGGCCAGGCTTAGACAGGACTTACCAGGGAACAGAGATACCATCTCTTTAGTGAATACTAGACATGCTTGACATGTTTAGTCTAATGGAACAAGGCCTCAATAGGGAGATGAGTACTCTTCATAAATATATCAGGGACATAAATACTAGAAAAGAACTATTTAAGTGAAGTCACAATGTTAGCACCAAAGAAAAAATGGTATTACTGGGCTCTGAAATACTCAAACCAGGAAAAAATGAGACACTAGAACATCCCTCAAGGAGGATTAGTGGGTGGAAACAGCCTACCTTAATTAGTTTAAACCAGACATAATGAAATGTTTATTTGAAATAGCAGGGAACTGTGCCTGGCAGGTTTCTTTCAATTCTATGCTGTGATGGAGTCCACTTTGTAGTGAAAGAGAACATATCTTTCTCTAATAAATAAGGACCAGAAAAACTGATACAGAGATCTAGCCTTCTTTTCAAAACTGAGATTAAAACTCTTGCTATTACCCAGTGACAGTACATTTTCTCTAAAGAGTTAATTATCCCATTACTATTGGTTATCATTAACATTAATTATTGACACCAAAGTATCATCAAGATGTCCTGGCCAAGCTCAGGGCTCCACTATTCTCAGCTCCTGTGAGAATAAAAATAGCAAAAGACAGTCTGGGGTTTTTTTTAAGAACTGCAGGCTAACTTCCCAGCTAGTTCCTCAGGCCAATTATGGCATGCATGTGTGTGATATAAGTTCTAGCAGACTGAAGCAGAACAGGAGGAATAGAAAAAACTGTGAGGAAGAAAGCTGGATTTTTGTCTGAAATTTGATTCTTATAAAAATAACATCGGGACATAAGGGCAGGCCCTGGATACAGACCAGAGTGAATTTGACAGAGGTCAGAAGAAGCAAAAGAAATCAAGGAGGAAGGAAACATCAAGTGATTACTTTCCTACTCTTGTTTCCCAGGTTCTGCTAATCTGCTGTGAGAGAATACATTAAGTCTTAAGATGACCAACAAATCTGAGCCTAATAGACTTTAATAAATCATAAATTTGTTCAGTCGCTTCTGGAATTCATGTGAGACTTGACCTTCATAATCTTTTGTGGCAATTGTTTCTACAGCTTAGCTGAGTGATTCCTTTTACTTATTTTTAAATCTGCTGCCTTTTATTTGAATTCATGATTTTCGTATTACAAGAAATCTTCAATGACCATTGCATCTTCATTATCTTCATATGTCTTAGGCTTTACAGATAAACTGAGACAGGGAGACAGTCGATCCAAAGCCTTCAAGAAAGTCTTTAGCGAAGTGAAGGACAGGACACAGATATGCTGGGCTTTCCCCAAAAAAATCTCACTAATATGAGAATCTTCTTCTACACTCTACATGCAGATGCCCACAGACATTTTCCAGAGACAATCACACTTCCTCAAGGATATTGTGAATTGACAACATGTTCTGTTAGATCAAGTATTTAATAATGTTCCTTTTTAGGACCACACCCCAGCTAAAAATCCTAGGAATTTCTTTTAAGCTGCTTTTAACAGGACAAAAGCCATACATGAAATTCATGCACTGAGATGGAAAGAACCAAATGTGTTTAGAGCAAGACAATGGATAAAGCTACCTTGCTAGGTTACACACCAAACCCATTGACACCCACATTCAATTGGGCATAGATTTAACCAGTCTCTGGTTTACACCCACCAGTTCATTCTGCTCTGACCTGCATTTAAATGCATATGAAGCTGCAAGGATGTCCTTAAGTGCTGTGCTGAATACAGACCAGTATTGAAATAAGTCATGCAGTAAGTAGCATAACTTGGAGGTGACCAAAAGCTGGGTTTGTCTCCAGGCTTGTCAAACAGCTCTGTATTTTAAGTGCTTTTCCATGTAAGGATATTGAACCTAGTGAAAACTTAGTACTGATCCAGGTATGAGGGACTGCCTTCACATGTTTTTAGGATGTTGAATTCTGGAAGGAGAGAGAGCATAGTGAGTGGCTATAAAAGGTCGTATGTATGCACTGCTGCACTGTCAAAATAATGTTGTTTCTTTTGGGCTGTGACCGGGAATTTCAGCATTGTTGGCTCAGCAACAAAGGGTGTCATCAGCCCTTCCCACCCAGATACACACACATACCTGGGCTCACATATACTGAATATTACACTGCCAGTAAAACTAAAAAATTTCTCTGACTGCCTCACAGTTGTACTGATGTGTAATGGGAGTAGATCTCATTCTTTCAAGTTCATTAAAATGATAAGCTGGTTCAGTAAGACAGAGGGAAAACTGGGCAAAAGAAATGGAAAACAGGCAAGAAATAACACAAAACACTGAACAACTCCCTTTTCTACTGACAGCTTCCTAGTAAGCATTTTTTCCAGCAGTTTTAGATTTGGTTTACCACATCTGAACAAAACAATAGCTTTTTTTTTCTTGCAGTGTGATTTCCTTTTTCATACTTGGTGAACATTAGTGTCCAGAAAAGTAGACAGAACAGCCATGGCATACTGCAAATATTTCATGGGAATGTCTGACAACAGGTTTCTCTGAGCCCAAATAAATTTCAGATGTGCCTGCCTTGCAGAAACAAGGGCACAATCATGCAAAAATTGTACTCCTGCTTTTATTGCTGTAACAAAAGTAATACTATGGAAGCAGCATTTGGAAGACTTATACAAATCAGACTGTCCACAAATGTTGATTAATATTCTTCTATAAAAATAAACCCCCAAAACTTATTAGCTACATCACAGTGTATTTCACACATGTATTAAGACAAGGTCAGGAGACCCTGTTATGGATGGGATAAACTTGTAGAAGTTGCTGCTGATTGCAGTCACATTCGCTTTAACAATGCTGCTCCTCATAAATATCTTAATGAGTCTCAGGATAGTCTTCTTGGCCTGGGAGATTAAGTAATATCCAGAAAGAGCAAGCTCCATGCTCAGCAGGGAAATAGGTTCAAGCCTCCATCTAGTTTAATGGGCTGCTTAAAAAGCAACTCCTGAAATTCTTCCTTGCTCCTGATGTCACCCCAAAACTGAGTTGGCTCATGAGATGAATAGGAGCTTGCAGGAAAGGATGCTGTGTGTGGCAGACGAGTCAGGAGTTCCTTGAAAATTAATGCTGAATGCAAAATTGCATTTTAGACTTACTTTGCTGTTCAATAAAGACAGCACATGTAAATATGTTTTATAAAAACAAACCCACTGAAATTTAAGAAAAATATAATATTTGGTAGAAGGAAACTCACATGAAGACCTTGCCACGTCTGTTAAATTTGCACAAAGAGGTCCAGTATATTCAGGGGCAAATAATATTGAAGACTAGTGAAATACTATATCCTAAACAGTCTAGATAGTGTCTAAACAAAAGTACTGTGAGAAGTCTCACCAGCTTCCTAGCTTAAATTTATAGAAAAGCTAAAATGGCTTCTCAGAAAGCACCTTAAAAAGTCTAAAGGACCAGATTTTATCCACATATTCTTAACCCTACACTTTACCTCAACAATATTAATTTTTCTAACAGGTTATTCTGGTGCTTTCTTCTAAAGAATTTTTAGACATGAACAATTAATAACAGAATGGTTGGGGTTGAAGATCATCTAGTCCAAACCCCCTGCTAAAGCAGGTTCAAACAGAGCAGGTTGCACAGGATCCTGTCCAGGTGGGTTTTGAATATCTCCAGAGGAGGAGACTCCACAGCCTCTCTGGGCAGCCTGTTTCAATGCTCTGCTACTGTCACAGCAAAGAATTTTTCCTCATATCCAGATGGAATTTCATGGGTTTCAGTTTCTGCCCCTTCCCCCTTGTTCTATGGCTGGACACCATTGAAAAGAGCCTGGCCAATTAATTTAATGCCAGCATCAAGAGTAGTACTCTATGTTTTTGAAAGCCCAGACCATAAATCTGTGATAATTTTACCACAAACATTAGGAACCATTCAGAAACAAAAAGAACACATTGTTGACTGTGGCTACAGCAAGACTGCTGCAACTGAAGATTATGTCTTTTTAAAAACAGAGTACTGCTAGAATCACGATGTATTATTAAAGGAGAGCACAATAACTTCATAGACTGCTCTATTTGTCCAATCAAAGTGTGAGAAGTGGAAAATTTCTTTATTAATGGAAAAAAATAAACAGAGATCTCCTTAAAAAAGAGTTTCTGCTGACCAGCATGGGAAGCTTATTACTACAATGTAGACTTAATTAATAATAGTTAATAAATTACCAGCAGATATCAGATACAATGACCAAATTATTATCTCAAAACATCTTTAGATCTCTAATGCCTACAAATCTGAAGTAACAAATGGTATTAAGTCTAAATATTATTGTAAATCCTCAATAGATGGTGCTATTATCTAAGTTAATATCTCATCTGATTATGCAAATGAGCACAAGACAAGTGTGTTTGTCTGTGAGAAGAGTTGCCTGTCTTTATGATGTCCTTGTTTATGGTGCATGTTTGCAAGAGGACTTCCATTTGCTTTCCACTCCAGGGTAATGGTTATAAACATTGGCAGGTATTCTGGTTACACAACTCCACCTAACAGCAGATCGATATCAGGCATTTTTGCTACAAGTAGGGCTATTTGAAATAGAATAATTGCTGACAATGGCATACCTCTCATCATTTCTCTTCTGTAGTCTGAAATGATTGATATCTGGAGCTAATTATAAGTGTGAAATTCCTTTTCCTATCATAGTAGAACACTGCAGGTTGCTCTTACATGGCTTGTAGTTATAGAGGCAGGATGCAGCAGCCTTCTCTATGGCTTGACTTCTCAGAAAACAGCTGTGTGTTTCCTCCACCTACAGACTAGACACAGCAATCATCCCCCCAAAGGCAAATTTTCCAGTAGCTCTGTAATCTCTGCTTTTGATTACAGTATCCCATCATTTCAGTGATGCTTTTTCAAACACCTCCAGGAAAGTAACCCTGGAAAGCACTGTAATCTGAACCTAGATCTGGTTTTAAAGATTCAAGTTTCTCAAATGGAATCACCTAATTCTACCATATAGGTTCCATGGCTGGGAAAACTTGATAAAGAAATAACAGGATCATTCAGGAAATGAAGCACCAATGAGTAAGGTACCATCAGTTTCCCTATTAAAATATAGTAAATATTTGCTGATTCACTAATGGTTGAAATGTTATTTCCTTTAATGACAACTCCAGAGTATAAATTAAATTAAACCATTAGCTAATTCCCCATTTTATATCCTATTTCAATCACATTTACTACTGTTTGATTTCCTACTCTATGCTATCTGAAATACTATATACATATTGATTTGTGAACATTAATATAAGATGAAGAGTACACTAAAAATGTAGCTAAAAGAAACCACAAAGGAATAATTAGACTTTTAGGATTTCCTAATTGTCTGTCATCTCCTTTGGATATTTAAGAGAAAACAAATTTTAAATATATTATCAGTAAGTCACTGAATTTTAGGAAATAGCCATAAGCAATTGACTGTAATTGTTAATCAATATGATAAGAAAACACAAACATGGCAACAGTTTCTGGTAACAATAATAAGGTGAAGTCTGGTCATATTCTGGGAACAAACCCACAGCATCATGCCCTATATCTGTCCCAGGCTGGAACAGCAATGGTGAGCATGATATAGTCAGAGTCATGCCCATGATACCTCACAGTTGCCTGCCCAAGAAAATCTGTACCTTCCTGGCTCCTGTGGGTGTTTGAGTTGGGCCCCTCACACAGGCTGGACTTGGACTCATGAAGTACCATTACATTTCAGAGCGATGGCTCAGGTATATTTCAGACAATTTAATGAACAGGAATTGAACAAAATAAGTTGGTTTAGCATATTACTTCCCTGAAGAGGTCCTGGGTACCAAGAAATTTTCAGCTGTTCCTCTCACAGATTGGCAAGGTGGTGTGGGCTTGAATACACAAAAGCAAAGAAGGGAATTCAGCTGGAATGACCCAAACCATTTCCAGCATCCAGGCCACCATCATTTGCATTTTCCAGTGATTAAAGCCAACCCTACTGAGTTTTCTGCTGAAGTTATTTCTGTCAGTTGTCGGGAATGCACAGAGTTTGCCTCTTGGAATTGACCCACTTGCACTACTTAGCCAAAATAATGAGTAGTCTGTGGTTCTTGAATGAACTAAGATGAAAGACAGGCACTGTGATGTTCAGCCCTGACAGTAAGAATTCTGTTCTGTTTAGTGAGTTTAACTTATGAAAAACTCATATTTAAAATTTTCCAGGTATCTATCTAGGAACTTACACAAGAGTTTTGAAGATCATATTTTAAAACCAACTCCATGACTTCTGTCTGGCTTAAAGCATGCCAAGCAAGCTGCAAGAAACTTAAAACCTTAATAAAACCCTGGCAGGCAGATTTTACTGAAGATTTGTGGTAATCATGTTATGATCTGCAGCAAGTCCATAATGACTGTGTGTCTATTACAACAGATGTTCAATTAAAGATGTTCTGTACCCATTTGTATTACCAAAACCTTTAAACTACTGTTTTTATAAGACTCCATGTGTAAAATTCCTGGTGAAATCAAGAGTTTTCTAAGAATAATCCACTCCCAAAGGACAAAAAAAGTGACAGAAGGACTTCTCAGACAATAAATATGATATTATTTAGACAGCACAGGAAAAATACTTGTTTTTACCAAAGCCCAAGAAAATATGCGTGAAGCACTAAAAAAAATGAAGCCGATAGAACAAACAGCAGCTGCTTTGAATGTTCTATTAACAGACAAATAGCTGAAGGAATAAAATCCAAACTGGAGAGAGATATGCGTGGTTTGTGAAAATCACTGTTATGATAAATGAGCTACTAGATTATATGGGCAATAGCTGTTAGGGTGTTTGATTTGGAAATTAAGCAAAGTTTTCTGATCCCCTAGCCATTACTTTTTTAACAATCTAACCCACATCCAAGAAGTAACCAAGTGTATTAGTTTGGAGCAATATGAGATGATTTTATGAAGCCAAATGTAAGGAATGGATTAGGGAGTGTGAAATTTTCTATTCTTGGGCTGATGTACTTCATTAGAACTGAAAGAAGGTGAGGCAGCAGGAAGCCTTCTTATGCAGTCTGCAGCATTTTAAAATACTAAAGTATGCATACAAATAGTGAATTAGAAAAAGACATTTGTATCAGGTGGGGTGTTGGGATCTCCCTAGTTTTCCAAGACAGTGTTTTTCCAATTCAAGGTAACAAAAACTTCTCAAGATGAGTGAAACTGCAATAAAAGTCTGAATGCTCCACCCTGATCTCCTCCTTTGCTAAGTTCAGTATTGATACTAAACTAAAATTTTATGGAAGTTCAATTGATTTTTTAATATTTTATGAAATATCCTTTCCATAGTACTTCAAAACATTATTAGACTGAACTCTCTTTCACTTCTGACCTTTCACAGACATTGCACCTTGCATTGATTTTTCATCTCTTTGGTACTGGCTGAGCTACAATACTTCCAGCAAACAGGAGAAGAGGGGGAATCAAATGCCATTGCATAAAATAATTTAAAAAATAAAATCTACGTTAGATTACCAACAATTCAACTTTCCTATCTCCTCCTCTCAGCACACGAGACCTTCAGTCATAAGTCACCAAGTAAATGTTTTTCTCATATTTGCCCCAGACTCAGCAGCCTTAACAAGCTTCCAACCCCCCCTTATCAATCATTCTTGGCATTAAAAACATGTATTTAAATAAATATGTGATCTGAGTCATTAGACAATACTAAATATTTTCTTTCTCAGCTAAATGATTTTCTGTCAACTGGTTTGTCAGGCTCCTCGGGGAGCAGCAGGTGATCATTTGTAAATAATTATGTTGAACCAGTGATAAATTAAATCCACTTGAATCAATAGCACTTAGATTTTTGAAAGGATATAGCCAAGACACTATCAATTAAAATAAATCCTGACTCAGTAGGCTTAGTTTTCAAATCAGGGTCTTACTTAAACCAGTCTCCTAGAAGACACTGTGGGGTACATTTATCTCCAATTTAGACAGCTGATTGATGGACACGAATACTTTACCTATTAATTCCAGTCTCTTTTTGTGCCAGACATGAGGTATAGGGTTTGTTTTCACTGTCCACAAATAAGACTCCAGTGTGACCTGAACTCTCGAAATATATCTGGGACACACAAAGTGATGGGAATCTCTCAAATGACCACTAGACCTGTGCCCTGGCAGGAGACCCTTGTGCATCTCACAGGGCTCTTAGTGCTTATAGATAGGCCACTGATTCAATCTGCTCATCCATCCTAAAACTCAATCTCAAATAGATCCAATGAAAGGAGTTTTGGGTGAATAACTCAGCCATCTAAATCTTTTGTACCTAAATTCAGCAATTATTTTCTACTGGCAAAATCCTCCTTCTAAAGTTGCTTTAGCAGTACTGCAGTCTTAGCAGTACTTGGATTAAAGAATTTACATAAATTAGCCAGCAAACTTCCAGTATCATCCATAGGACACGATGTAGAACATCACCAAGAGGATTTACAGCTCTGAATCTGGTGATCCAGGCTTCTTCTCTCACGTCTCAAGAGACAAATCTTAACAATGTCAATGAAAGCACTAATTTGCAGATATTGTGATTTGTTTCATGGTTAATATTCAGGGATTGGGTTTGGTTTTGTTTGGGGAGGCATGCTTTACACAGACTCTCAATTTCAGCAGCCATATCTTAGAAACAGCTTCCATTCATAAATTCAGGCAGAAGTGGTATCCTGTTGCTTTCATTATCTGATTTCAAATGTTGCCTTATGGATGAGAAGTTTTAGAAGAGTGTGAAGGTAGATTAGAGTTGCATTACCTTCAGTTTAGCCTCCAGAAGACCTGAAGGGTGACAAAGTCACACGTAATACCTGCTTTGTCCCCTGCTGGTGCATTTTGGGAACCCAGGCAGATGCACACCAACTGGTTGGCATTGGTGTGCATGCTGTAATCCTTCTATTTAGGTCTCCAGATCCCTTATCCTACCCAGTCGTATTAACAGAGGTGAAGAAACATAGCTTTTAATCTCCTAGCTTGTGTGTCACTCTAGTATGAGTAAGCAAGCAGCTAAAAACCCCGAGGTTGAATTAATCATGTATTTTGAAACTCTTCATAGGCTCAATTCAGACTGTTTCCAGAAGCATGTGATTATTTTGAAAATATAATCTCTTAAAGGATAAAGGTCAGCAGCACTTGGTTCTTTCAAGAGGAATTTTGCCACAGGGAGAACTTCAGACTCAGGTCCACTATCATTATCAGGGATATAGAATTTGTGTAATGTGGTGTCAATAGGATATTCCTTGTAACACTATTCACCATCCCCAATTAGGGTAATACTTTACGAAGCAAAACTGGTCAGTCCAGCCTACCAGCTGCTCATAGCTTCTTCGCCTATGAATTTTAAAATGCTTTAGGTGGAGAGAGGACACTGTAAAGACATCAGCTGAGAGAAGCAGTTCAAATTGCATTTTAAAACTTCATTTTAAATTTCCTGATTCTTATAAATCTTAGTAGAACCATAGAAAAATTTAACTTGGAAGGGACCTTACAAGGTCATTTGGTTGTATCCCCTGCTCAGAGAAGAGACAGCATAAAAAATAGATTAGCTTTAACAAGGTCAATCTTCCAGAATATTTAATAATATTTGGGCTGAGTTTTTCAGGCAGAACATGTACTTCAGTACACATCAGGAATATACCAGAAATGAATTCATGTCTACTCTAGGTCACTTACTATAAAATGTATTTGACCTGTTTTAATTTATATATTTGACCAGTATACTCAATTGGACTGTGCTTACAAGTGTCTCTTTCTTTGCAATGACAATAAAGGAAGCTTAGACCAAGTGTGGCCATCTCCAATTACTCAGATGGATATCACCCCAAGAACCAAATGCAACCATTCAGTTACATCAGCAGCAGTTACATCATCCATGTACAAAGGGGAAATCTAGATGGCAAAATTACACCATCAGCATTTTTCTATGGCATTTTCCCAGAAACTGTTTCCCCAAGGATTTGTTTTAATGCACCAAGTCCCTAAGAATTTTTCAAAATTCAACTTTATGTGTTGCTTACACTCCTGAATACACTGCTACATACTTAAGTACAATGGCCTGAATTATTAGTGTCTAATTTCACATTTTTATTAAATAGAAAAAAAGCCAAACATATACTTGGAGCTTCTTACACTTCTTATTGAACCCTGTACAGATGGAATCAATGTAGCTAAATATGTATCTAATTTTTAACCAACAAAAAACCCCAAACATAACTAAACCAAGTCAAAACAAAACAAGCAAAACCCTCACCAAAAAAAACCCAAACCAGAATTTCCATATATATGGTTTGTTTCTAGGAGGACATATCACTTCCATAACATCCAGTGACATAACATACTGTAATGGCATTAATCTAAAACCTACTGGAGCCAAATTCACTGAGCACCATACAGGATCAAACTATTAGCTTGCCAAACAGACTACAATTAAATCACATGCATGTTACTCCAGCTCCCAGGAGAAAGGAGTAAATAACTGTGTTAATAAATGCATTTTTAAAAAATTATTTTATTAAATTAATGTTTCTGCATTTCATATAGCATACTGCTGAAAAAAGCAGTCAGAATTCCCCTTAGGAAATGTGTTTTGATGTGTTTAGGAAGTGACAAAGGCACTTCAGACAAGCTGGTATGATGGACTCCATGGGACACACAGGTTTTAATATTACACATCCATTCAGCAGACAGGCACGAGTAAATTTTCAGTCTCACTGAACATCTGTATTTCTCAGTCTTGGCAGTCTATAAGACCTGTAATTCTGATCAAATTCAGTGCAGAGTGGAGCTAATTCACAATCAAGCAGACCTACCATCCATATGCTTAAGCTCCAATTGCATGAAAGAGAAAGATGAATGGATGCCCACTGACAGCTGTGGTTAAACCATGACAGTGTCTCACTCTCATGTTATCCAAAGAGGGAAGCCAGTTGCAAGTATTGCCTTGTACTTCTGTTTAAAACCCCTCACACCATCAGCAAAATCCCTTTACAGGTCTGAATCTCTACATAAGTACTATCCAAAATGATCGATTTCAACACATTACAAGCCAGCAAAATGAAAAGATGACCTTGACTACAGATTTTTGGATTCTTAGAATTTTCCAAGGCAATTATAACACACATTATGACAAAATATAAAGTCCTTAGAGCAGATGTGGAAAGTAAATCTTCTTTACTCTCTTTGTGTATTTCATTCCAGATTTTGAGAGAGCAAGAGAGTACAGTGCAGTCAACTTCTTCTAGTGTCACCATGTTTTAAACTAAGTCACTATGACTAAGCACACTTGTCTGAATAAAACAGCTAGCAGCGATCTCAGTCTAAATTCAAAAGATTATTTAGATTCAAAGTCTAAAAAACTTTGAAAAAAAATATATTCTACTCTGAAAAATTATTTTAATTGCCTATTAAACATAAGAAGTTCCACCTCAACATGAGGAAGGACTTCTTTACGTTGAGGGTGACAGAGCACTGGAACTGGCTGCCCAGGGAAATCACAGTCTCCCTCTCTGCAGACATTCAAAACCCACTTGGACACATTTCTGTGTCACCAGCTCTAGGTCACCCTGCCTTGTCAAGGGTGTTAGGCTAAATGATTTCCAGAAGTTCCTTCTAACCCTAACTATTATGAAACAGGCAAACAAGCAAACAAACCCCCCCCCCCAAAAATGCCAAAAATACCTACACACACACACACACAAAAAAAAATCACCACAATAAAACCCCCCAAAAATTGTACAATCCAAAGTCATCAGTATCACATGATTCCTCTGTGATTTGTGCTATATTAATAGCTGTGCATATGCTCCGACAGGACTTGGCCCCGTCTTCCCTTGTACTTCACTGTGATACAGTGGAAAGCAATTCATGCTTACATGCCCTTATCACTGATTTGAAGAAGATATAGGGACCTGCAAAGAAAGCTATCAGGCAGAGGCAGAACATAGAGAATTACATAGCACGTAAACCTTAAAATGCCCTCTTCTCTAGGGTTTGCAAGAGAAACAGTATTCCTGTTCACCTATTCTTGTACAGCCAGAACTGTCTCAGGGCTGCATGTCCCTTGCACTGCCAGAGGATACAAGATTTATCCCTGGGATGCTCCTGTGAAATCATCAAAGTCTTCAGTGTCCAGCCAAAGTCCTATATCTGCAAGACTAATTATTTCCTAATCCTCACCAAGGTAAAAATCATAATTGCTGGAACATACTTGGCCTAGGAGATTTGTTAATAGGTGCTGACATCCCTTAGCAAGGGTTTGGTAACATGTTTTGCACACAATCATTTTCCCCACATAAAGACACATTTCCCCCTAAGAAATTCCAAGAAAACAAATTCTGATATTTTTACATAGTAGAAATAACCCATCTTTGAGCTTTTGTTTGTGCAGAGGCAAAGGAGATTAAGGGAAAGGGTAGGAGTGAGTGCTCTTTTCCCATTTCATAAAAAATTGAGGCAGTTGTTTTTCACAGTTTCCACTGAATTAATGCCATTACTATCTCAGACTGAAGTCTTCTGGCATTTAAACTTATATCAGTTGAAGCTGCTAATATGTGGCATCATTGAGAAAAGGGTCCTGAGGGTACTGTTGAATAACTCAGTTTCATGGCAACAAAAACATCTCATTTAGGGAGCACCTATCTCTCCTGTAAACTACTGGAAATACTGTTAGTTTTCCAAGTGGCAATTGTGGAAATTACTGTAATTAGGATGCCTTAACATCAAATCATGGAATGAATGTATGCAAACATAGTTAGTCTGTGTCACTCAGGACAATTTGTTTGATTAGTCCCAAGTATTTAATGAGAATAATCTATTTCTGTCCACACATTGCAGTACGTACACACCAATTGTAGGCTCTGTCATGGACTAGTGAACAAAACCAAATCTGATGATAAAGGACAGGGTATTCATTATTGTTCAAAACAGCTAATCTTCTATCAGTACTAGATTGCACCCACAGCTCCTTTTCAAGGACCTTTTGAATGAAAGTTGTTGCGGCACATTTTCTAACCCATCTGAGCTGCATGAGCTGCAAATAG
>NW_008691818.1:20363-42257 GCF_000695815.1 Acanthisitta chloris | reverse complement strand
CAATACGCTCAAAAAATATCCAAAGAATACTTCTTCTGCCACAGAAAATAAAACACTAGGTCATTTTTATTGTTTTCTGCTTCAAAAATAGCAGGTGGCTAATAGAAAACTACACTGAGTTCCGTTTCTGCTCATCCATCTGCAGCTTACAATCTATTGTATGACTCTTATTTATTGGCATTGTATGTCAATGTCAAATATGTTTGCAGGCTATTTAAGCTTTTATTATACCATGCTTCTAAAGGATTAAAAAATAATCTTTGTCTTAACAATGTCTGTGTGATAAGTTGATGTGCCAACAGTAACACCGAGCAGCTTCACTGTACGTCCCTAGGCTGTAACACATGTTTTCGTTTAGTGCTTATCTAGAAAAAAATTGAATATTACAAACATTGAAGTGTCACTGTTCATGTGTGCATTGCAACAATAAAGGTCTTCCAGTATTTCAACTTCAGGTCTTCACTTGTTCTTAAAGAGACACGGTAAATTTAAGTGGGTTTTGGTTTTTTCATTCAGGTATTTAAAAAGCGAAGTTAGATTATAAACATGGACATATTCTTTTAATCTAAGAATAGAATAGAATAGAATAGAACGGAACAGTTGGAAGGTACCTACAATGATCTAGTCCTGCTATCTGACCAATTCAAGAATCACTTTGTTTAGGGCATTATTCAAATGCCTCTTAAACACTGACAGTCTTGGGACATTGACCATCTCTCTAAGAAGCCTGTTCCTCTCAGTAAAGAAATGCTTCCTTGATGTCCAGTCTATACTGTTTCAATTGTATACACACACTTAGCACCATGAGGGCTTCTAACTGCCTACAATGTATAGCCAGTGGGTAAAAGCCTTTTGGGAGACAAAGGTTCAACTTTGTCCCTCCATTTCATTTAAAGAAAGAGACAGTGAAGATCCTATTTCCATCCAAATCAATTAAAAAGGAATGTTTCTAAGAAATTTGAAAGCTTTGTTTAATATTTTTTGGGATACACAAGAAAAAAATTAAAGATCTATCCCATTCTCATGTCTATCTGCTTAGATTCAATTCATTTTCTCTAGGTCAGATGTATATAATGTCACAACGTAAGTCCTTCAAGTCAAAAACCTATGCATTCACATGCCTGTGAATAAATGACACACATAAGGGCATGATTACATTTAAAGACAAAAATATATATTTCAGCATCCAAAATAATTCTGCAAAACAGTGGCAGTTATTAATTCGAAGTATTGATTTTAATGAGATACAGAAGTCTCAGCATCTCTCAAAATCAGGATACTTATTCAGGTGTTATGGTTATTACCTAACATCTTTGAAATTGGCTGTCTAAATTTAGGAACAGAAATCAATATTTAAACATCAGTCTCAGCAGTTCATTTTTTTTCAGACATATTGACCACTTGCAACTGCTAGTAACTTTATTTCTCTGCATCTATAGGCAAATTTTTTCAGAAATTACTGAAGAGTTACTGCAATTTGATTTTGGATATCCAACTTCTGTGATGTGTTCAAGGGCCACATTTCCCATGAACAACCTATCTATTTCTAATCAGGCATATCTAAGCTGTACTGGACTAGGTCTCCAAAATCTGTAAAGTTTTCTTAAAATTTTGGATCTTTGAAGTAAAGGTTATGATTTTTAAAATATTTTAGCATTACAATTGTGGTGCCTTTCCCAGCTTTATATGAATGGTGATTTTGCATTTCACACATCACGAATGTGTTTTGGAAACCTAAGATAGGCATATGGGAGCAGCTGTGGAATGAGGGCAGTCAAGGCAGGGGCCAAGGGTGATGGCTCTTCCCAACACAGCATCATCCCACAGGACCCAGACAGAAGAGCAGAGAGGGAATAGGGACAGTGAACATGGTCAGCCATAGCCCAGGGATGGCCAAAGAGGCTTGCAGCTATGGGCAGATCTGAGGTGATGCTGTACAAGGACAGGTAGGGGTGGGACATGGCCAGGAACAGGAATCACTGTGACCCAGTGTGGGCAGGGACAGCAGCCAGACCCCAGGTTTTGCTGTGTCAAGACTTCCCTTAAACACAGCCACAAAACCTGGATAGGGAGAAGAGGTTGTAGGACCTGTCAACACTCTTCAGAATCTGTGTGTATCTTAATTTCACTCCAGATATTGCAGAGTCAGTGGATGGAAAAAAACACCTCCATGGTCTATTCTAGATGGCTATCTTTGGATAAGACAAGTCTATCCAAATAAATGAAGAATCTTGTATAAATTTAACTTTTAGGTACCTAAACAATGAGGCATTAATCCCTTCTGCTATTTGCTTTTAGTGGAATCAGACCCATAATATTTTGTCCTGAAATTTTCTTACTGTTGCCCATATGTGACAGCAGCTACACCTTCTCTCAAATCTTTAAGATTAAAAAAAATGCTTTTTCTCCATCAAAACTGATTGGGACAATCCTTCTACCCATCACAAGAAGAAGCTGGCCTAGCCTCCATATTTGATTTATTAATCCATAAGTGTTAACTTTTAGCAAAACCTATGAAAATACAGTAAAATTTGGTATTACATGAATGTAGGCAGCAATGATAGGCTATAATTAAGATCAAATATAGTTATGCAAACCAGCATGAAAAAAATTATAATTCAGCATATACATGTAATTCAATGGATTTTTTCAATGTCAAAATTTGAAAAGAGAAGATGAAAATGCCTGTTTCATTTTGACTGTGTAAACCTTCTCATATATGAACTTTGAAAGGTTCATCCTCATGCTATTATGCATGCTCACTGTCTCAGCATCAGAGAGACACCAAGAAAACAAATAAAGCTTCTAAAATAAGAGCATTAGGATGCCTGGTAAAAGCTAGCTGCTCCAGCTGCTTTTATTGTGTCAGAACAGCTATAGTGTTGGGAGATCGTGAACATGTAGATCAAGAAAGAAGAGGCAACTTATCGTTACGTTCGTCTAACCCATGATCTGAACAATCAGATTTCCCTTTCAGTAGCAATGTGCAGGGCTGATAACCAAATGAACTGCTATGCAAGGTCTCACATTTGTCCCTGCGAAACTTTAGGGTTATGTTAAAGGTCAGTTTGACCTGTGGGACTTTTCCAGCACCTGAGAATTACAGTGATCAGCATTTCTATTATTAGTTGATTATGTTAGCACTGGAAGCACTATGGGTAATGTACCCACAAGGCTGAAACAGACAATAAGGAAGGAAACTTCACAATTAATGAAGAACTAATTTAATGAAGGCTGTGAAAAAAAAAAACAGCAATGCATCTTTAAAGGGCAGGGAGAAGAAGAGACTGCAAAAGGTCATTGCAGTCCTCTGTTCTTCCTGTTTATCTTCTTGATGACTTATTTAATATAGTATTTAACACATACTATCTACTGAACTGCCTAAATTCATATTTAATAGCAATATTTGACACAAAGTATTCTGCATTTCCTGTCTTGCATCATGATACCAAGTCTACCTATATATGTGAAGTGCAGGTGGCACTTGGAGCCCAGTACAGTCCTGGTAGTTCAGCTGAACAGCACTGTCAAGAGACGCACATGTTTCAAAGCCAAGAACTTCATGGCAAGTTGTTAAGCAATAATTCTGAATGAAAGACATTCACAACAAACTAAGTTTAAAGATGTTAAGCATCCATGAGCATATGGTAAATAAAAGAAGACTTAATACTGCTGGTGAGCAGAGAGGTTTTGTTTTCTAGAATATGAGAGACTTGAATGTAAGTGATGAATTTCATATGAGTACCACAGCCCCGATCCTGAGCAAGTGTTACACTTGTAGTTACAGGACTGACAGGTAAGCACAGAAAATAGAGGACAATGTGCAGAAAGCTCTGGAGAGCAGTTTTTCTTGGGAGAGGCAGGAGGAGGAAGAGCAGTTTGGGACTGGGAAGCAACAAGAGTTTAGGGAATTTTGGGTTATATGTTTAGGTATGCTCCCTAAGTGCTGCCCCAGGGCTTTGGACGTGTCTGTAAGTGCCACCTGACCCAGCTGAGGCTGCTTTGAGGATTTGCTGTATCTGCTTTTCAAAGGAAGGTTAGCAGAGTGCAAGTGGGACTGAGATGGCACATTTTTTGATCCTGATGAAGCAACCTTTGCCCAGACCCAGTTGAAGTCTACAGGCAGTGGCTGGGTAACTAAGGGAATGCAGCATACAGCAGGGTTTGCTCTTAGGACCTGTACTGCAGTGAGCACAAGGAGCAGCATATCACCTTGCTGCTTGTTTTGTGGGGCTTTAGTTGTTTTCTCTCACGTTCTTGAGTATTTATAGCATACTGCTAACTACTTTCAGTAAAATAAAAGGTAGTGCAATATTAATTACTTCTTCAAAGGAGAAACTAAACTAATACAAGCTTCCAAAAATAAACCTGCTTCCTGTTCGTATCACAGATGAACAGGGATTAGCTGTGCAGGTGACAAGTCTGTTCTCTTGAGGTGAGGAGAATTGAAGTAGAGCAATATACCGAACAAAGGCTCCTGTATGAAGCCTAGGCAGTGATCAGACTGTTTCCACTTCGGCTGAGTCACCCCTTGTGCTGTCAGGCTTCCATGAGATTGCAGCTTTAGCAGATCCTATGAGATTCCCACATGTACTTGGGGTGAACAAAATGAACTGTCATGGTCCATGTTGTTAACAATGATTCAAGAAGGGGCAAGAGATGTGTTCTGCAGTCTTAATTTGGGATAACAGGTTATAAGGGACCTTTAAGAAATGTTTGTTTTGACATTGCCTGGCTTTGACAGCTTGTTATGTGGAAAAAGCCTGGTTGTTTACCTCAAAGCTTGCCAAACTCACAAAAGGAGAATGAAAAACAGGAAAATCTGTCTATACCTCTAGCTATAGCTGGACTGAAAGCAGAGGAAATAACAAGCCATCATAAACCTTTGACTGTAGAAACTTTCCCGGGGGATAACAGGAGTCCACTGTCCACCTAAATCTCCAGCTGAGATAACAAGACTCCACTGTCCACAGTAAACCTCTAGCTGCGGCTAAACCACAACTTTCCCAGGATAAAGGGAAATAATATCTAGATACACCTAGACCACAACTTCCCCAGGACATTTGCAAGGAAACTTCAGCGTGCCTGTGCTGGGAACCATTATGTGCTGATCCAGCAGTTCAAGGGAAGCTGATTAACCAGCATCCTGTCAGAGTCCTATCAAAAATAACCAGTGTCCAGAGACAGTGTGTGTTCACCCACCACCAAAAAAAAAGATGCCTATGGATCATCAGAATGCTGCCAGATCCATGGTGGTGACTATTTCTGCTTTTGTATCTCAAATGGGCCTACTTCCCCCTTTCCTGATTCTCACTTTCTTATCACATTTTCCCCTCTCTTTTTATATGAACAATAATGAAATCTCCATCACTGACAGTATTTTACCTCATTTGTGTCTTAATTCACATTGGGAGAATAGATCAAACTCTCCCATGTCTTAATGGACCAGGATACAGGTAAGACACAGAAATCCAGGACCTTATTGAAAGTATTCTCTGAAACACTGCCAGCTCCATGTTCTAAGACAAAGACAAAGGCAAACATCCACCATCTCTGTGAGTGAATAACATGACAGTGTAGCAGAGAGGGGCATAGGCATTTTAGGAACTGGAAAAGCTTGTACAAGAAGAATTAAATGTACCTTAATCATAAAATATCCAGGCTGCTGGCACTAAAATTTCTATGTCAGGGAGAAGTGCTTAGAGTGGAAGCAGAGGAAAAGCTGACAGTATAAGAGCACCTCTTTCAGACTTACGTGACCTACAGGCTGGTTGTGGCTAATGCTCAGTGCACCTCTGAGAAACACAGTAGAATAAATGCAGCACAAGCACAATGAATAAAGAAGGTGAATTAGGCCACTTGCAGTACTATTCCACTGGTGCATCCCAGTTTCAGGTGACAGGGTGAGGGCAGAACTTGCAAATGTTTCTACACCAGTGTTAAAAAACCTAAAAGCAAAAAGATGGAAGAACTAAAATGCTTAGACCAAATGACAATCTAGTGAGTGGCATACCTGCCCCATGGGTTGCAGCTAAGTGATTTTAAGGTCACTTCCATTCCTAGCCATTCTATGATTCTATAATGGGCATATCAGACAAGGGATGAAGAAAACCAGAGAGATACTGTGTTATCAAGTAACCAACCTTAACAGGAAGAATACGGTAGTAGGTAAAGGCAGATGAGCTGCCTGTGTGGGATGAATAATATTAAGTGCAAAAGTATAAAAATATTATGACAAAAATATCAATGCACCTGAGAGAAATCCTTAGGACATTTTTGTCACAATAACCCACTAGCACAGGGATATCCATCTTGAAAAGCTGAAACTAAATAAAAATGAGTCAAACCAGAAAAGGGGTGGAGGGCATGAGAGAGGCAGGGAACAGTCCAAAAAAGGCAGAAATACTGTGAGAAGCCTGAAGAATATCAAAAGTAGTGCATTTGAAATTGAAGTAAAATGCATCATAATTCAAAAAGGAAAAGCAGTTCAAGAAAGCAACTTGCATAGCTCAATCAGAAAGAGGCCAGCAATTTGGCTGGTATTTAAGAAACAGGAAGTTGGTTCAAATAAGGAGAACAGAAAAGCCCATAAAACATGGGAGGTCAAATGTAAAGCAGAAATACCAGTAATTTAAAAATAACTCAAATATTGCTTTGCTCTCCTTACTTTACTCTTTCAATACATTAGAAGTCAGAATCAGACCAGGGACTGACTCCAGCTGATTCATGATAAAGGTGTAAAAGGAACATGTGGAAACAATAATGGGATGATGGGGAAACTCTTTAATTTCCTTGCACTGTTTTTTACTCTTGAAGATGATGAGGAGCTTTTGAGACCCAACAGCTTTGCAGCAGATTGGTCAAAAAAGTGAGATGAATTTGAAGTAAATATACAGAAGTCTCAGAAGAAGCAGACAGATTAGGTCTCCATAAATCATTGGGACCGGATGGTGTTAATCTGTGAGTCTTGAAAGAGCTCAAACATGAAATTGCAGAAGTGCAGGTGAAAGTGTGTAATGTGCCATTGCAAACAGTCCCGTGCTGGAGGACTGGCAGCACACCAGCTGCCACTGTGCCTCCTGGCTGCAGAGCAGCTCCAGAGGGAATGGGAACTACTGGCCAGTGACTCACCTTCACACTGCACAATGTGGCAGAGCCTATAATAAGGAAAAAGATCACTGAGCACAAGAACAAGAGCTATTTTGGAGAAAAGAGTATAGGCTCTGCTTAAGGAAAGCCTGGCACAGAAATCTCCAGTTAAGACTGCTTCTCCTGACATTGCTCCTGGAGACTGACACACAAGGTCACTTTCTAGGTCCACTTTGACAGTGCCTGAAGAATTAACAGCTTCAGCTGCTCTGTCTGCAGTGTCCGATATTTCACATGCTCCTCATTCCATGATAACCCGGCTTTGCCTTTGCTTTTACATCACAAACCATTGCAAGGCTTATCCATACAAAGCATCTCTGCTAAGGCTTATCCTGTGCTCAGTCAAGACCTTAGTTCTGACTGTATTTGCATTAATGTGTCCTCTTTAGATGTGCCCTTTAATTTGCTTTGGCTTATAAATGGTTTCTGCAGAGTAGCCTATCCATAAAGATAATTTAGAGTCATGTGGCCTACAGCATTTAGCTGTAGAGGTTGTCACTCATCCCCTTGTCAGACTCAAGTTAGTTCTGTGCAAGATCCTTAGTGACCTCACCCACTCCATATGAGCTTGAAGGAATTAAGAGATAACCTGCCTTTGTAGGCATACAGAAAATTCTTTCTTGCCCAAACCACTTGTGTGCATCATCCAGCTTCCCAAGTGCCAGTCCTTCTGTGTTTTACCTTGAACTTTGAAGGAACTTATTAAACTCTGAAAAAAATCCATTATGCTGTCATGTCTCTTGGCTCTAAATGGGAACTGTACATTGACAGGCAATGTCCTACCACTAAATTTCTTAGTGGTTGTTATGGCTGTTATGCACAGCTATAAATGTGCAAAAATGCACTTAATATCACTATATTAAAGAAGTAGTAATAATATATTACATGAAGTAATTGCATAGCACATATATAATGTTGACAAATTTATTTAAGTAAATTAAGAATACTGCAGAGGAGCTATTTTCCAGCTATCTTGGATTAAAACGTTCACTGTTGGAAGTCTAATTTAAATTTTTATGATTAGATTATGATAACCATTGGAACTCAGTACTAAAAGTATATAGCCCTAAAAGTCCATACAAGCACCAATTAATCTATCCTGAAATTCTCTGAAAAAGAAAATGTGTTTACCATGGAATATTTTATTAGCTCTTCATTTAAAAAAGGTACTTCCCCACAGGGGAGAGTTTTCTCTCAGACTGGTCTCTGAAGAATGCTGATGATGCCAGAGAGTCCTTACTAATGAGCTACAAAGAAACAAAGCTTGGTTATTATGTGTCACTTGGTAATGGACGCCCAGGCCTCAGCCTGAAGAATCTGTGGTCGTAGATTTCGCACTCCTGATTCCATCTCAATGACTAATTACCAGTCACATCCTGTTGAGAAGGGAAAAAACGCTGTTCTACTTTTATTTGCTAGCAATGCACCATATATTTAAGTAAATATTGATTTTCTAATCTCTAAGATAAAGTACCATAGAATGGCAATTTTGAAATGGTGGTAGTGCACATAGTATCACACGCTCCATTAACCTGTCCCTCCCCCGCTGTGCCAAGGCTTGTTGTCAGTCTGGGTAGACCAGTTCTCAAATACCTGACTTTTTATTTTTTTATGATTGAACTCTAAACCCCGCATACTTCTTTATACCATCTCTACCACCCTTCTGTCATTCTTTGCCACTGAGACAGACCTCCCCTCTTATCCCCTTCATATCACTTTTTGTGAAATTAAGTAATAAATATGTTGGGCAGCAACAACATCTTGTTCTCATCCATGTCCTGCCTTGCTGTGTCAATATAAACACATTCATGGTTTTTATTTTGTGGCTCAGCTTATTTACAGGTAGACATACAACCTATCAGGAAATTTGTGCTGACAGCAAATAAAGCCTATTTCAAATTGATATATATCAACTGATAGATTCCTTTGAAGCTTAGCAAAAATGTTATAGCTTGAACATACACCCAGAAATCACAGAATATCAAACCTTTCCCCAAACGAGGATTTTACAGCAACAACTTCACTCATCTGGGTCTAAGTAGGAAACAAAAATGCTTTCATGAGGAGGAAATGGAACAGAAAATTAAATTTGGAAAGTCAATAATTAGAGAACAGAAACTCACTTCAGTCCAGATAATGCCCCCCTTTCAGGCCCTATAAAGTACTTTTTGACTGTATTTTCTCAACCTTGTTAAGATGCAAAATTTCACAGCCCCATTCTTCACAACTGAGTGATTTTTTACAAGAAAAGTGAAACATTCTCAGTGCAAGGTCACCATGTAAGTGAAAGGGGGTTGTTCATTTGGCCTTCAGTTTCTCAACAGATGATATTACAGAAGTCCTTTCCACCAGTCTTCAGACCACTAGACTATCTGACTACACCTGTATGTTCACACACAAAATTTTACCACAATCATAGATGGAATAGACTTCACAGTTCTTCACTTTAGCAATATTTTCTTCTATTTTGCACTTACAAATCAGTTCACATTTTACCAGCAGAACAATTAAGGTGCTTCCCTGAGCTTGACTGGTGCTGAATTGGGTTGGTCACTGGACATAGTCAAAGCAAGCCAAAGCTGACCATACAAGGGCTTACACTCTGACCACGGTAGGGTTATTCAGGGAATAAAGGGCTCCATCTCTCTGTGCTCAACTATGAAAAAGTTGTGTCAGGATCCTATTCAGGAGCTGTGGGATAAGTCTCCACCTCTGTTTTTCTGCAGAGAGGCAGAAAGAGAAACATCTGAAGCTGCATTTGTAGGGCTGATTTTTAACACCTCCCAGCCTGGGCATCAGTCTTACAGGAAGTAGAAAGATGAAAGTTAAGTCAACATTGGCAGATCAAAGCCTGTTCTGTTCAATGAACAAATGTAAGAAAGACATTAGTAGAAAGACATTAGAACCTAATGATAATATTAGCCATTGAAAATGTAAAAAAAAATCATTTATCTACCTTGATAGATGGGGATCTTAACTCAGCACTGATGGTATTGATATGACATGTGGGCAAAGTCTTTATAGTTGCAATATCTTCTGAGAGATTAAGGACCATAAGTTTTTGGGGAAGTCTGGATTCATATTCTATTTGAAATTCACCTGTCTGATTTCAGCTGATCAAACTTACTAAAAAACCCTCTAACTTTGAAAATACTAAGACTAAACAATAAGTTAATAATTATTTGTGACAAATCTTTCCTCTCCAGAACTTTTTACCACTTCCTTCTTTTATTTGTTTGTTTATGGGCCTATAAATCAGGATAGAAAATATCTGTGACTGAACAACATCGAACGACAAATACGTGAGGTGACTATTACCTCCTTTGTGACAGAAGAAGCAATGAGGCTATCATGAGATGCAATTCCACCCACCAGGTAAATTAAAAAAAAGGTAGGCATGCAAAGCCTGAAGTCAATCTGAAAAAGCATACAATTTCTTCTTCCTAAAATCTGTAGTCATAATGCAATAAAAAGACCAATTGAATAAGCACATTCACCAAAGACTTCTGCTCTGATGATTAGGTGCTGTTGTCTACAATGTCTATTTAGGCAACAGCACTGTTACCTGATGTAGCTGTTATAGTGCAGAATTTCAAATTCAAAAAGGCAGAGAAGGCAGTTCAAGTTCATACATTCACAGATAACTGTGATAACCTATTCTGATTTCTGAACAAGGGCAACTTACTTCACTAGGGAAATTTAAAAAAAAGCAGTTGAGAATCAAGGTCCATATTACCATTCTAACAGCACTAACAAGGACATGTAAATATGGTATTACTATGTCCTAATGTAGCTATGTATCAACTGGGTGTCAGCCTCAATAAAGCACACAGGAGTTTTATTTTCTAATGATGCCATTGATTTTTTGTAGTAATACCAGTAGCAGTAGTTCTAGAAGGACAGAAGGTCTCATATTTGACTAGGGTCAGGCTATGCCAGACATAAAACAACATAGAGAAGTCAAATCCTTGCTTGAAAGAGTTTTTAGCTTAATTAAAGAAGAGAAATAGGAATGCAACATGAATACAAGCAAGTTATCAGCTGAATCAGTGCAAGTTCACTTTGCAGCAAGGCAATAGCAGGAGGTGACAAGGACCAGTCAAATCTTGCTAGCATGAGGAATGCTCTGCAACTGGTGAACACTACCAT
This sequence comes from Acanthisitta chloris, assembly GCF_000695815.1. Taxonomy (NCBI): domain Eukaryota; kingdom Metazoa; phylum Chordata; class Aves; order Passeriformes; family Acanthisittidae; genus Acanthisitta; species Acanthisitta chloris. The sequence continues at coordinate 30,959 of NW_008691818.1, read as the reverse complement.
GCATCTGCCATTGCCCACATGTAAATCCAGGTCAATTCCTCTGTGACAGGTACAGGCACAAACATGCTCGTTGCTTTCTGCAAGAGTTAGGGAAGTGGCATGGACTCCACAGGGTCTTGAATAAACCCTTCTCTGGGCAAAATACAGCACCTTCATCTTCTTTGATCAGCAATGTCAGACAAATTACTGTTGCACTGGTTCGCACAGAAAAGGAAAGGATTGTAACTTTCGTAAGTCTAATGATTTTAGGCTAAAAATTAAATTATACAATAAGTAGAAAAATATTCAAAATACATGTGGTGACCATCTACTTGGAGAGCAGGTAGATGTTCAAACTCTGCCGAGTTTCAGTGGTAAAGTTCATATCCTACAGGTATCATTGAACTTGCTGTCATGTGTTATTAAAGTCTCAATGCAGCAATTGTCTCACAGCAGCTAGAAGGCAAAGTGGCATCTCGTGTATAAAGAGTTTCTGAATGTACTTGATAATACATTTGGCTCATAGCTAAATTCAGTAGGAAAAATGTGGAGATGCTTGAACAAGTGTGAGTGAGTAAAAACCAGACTACTGACCTGCACCATGCACCTGGGAAAGATATAACTAAACCAATGTGAAAAGAAAGGAAGTCACAATGTCTACTGGAGGATTCTAACTTAGGTATTCATATAGGTATGTGACATGACGTGTCATTTCTCCTTCAGCTTGACAGCATGAGGCCCAGGGATTTATTTTTGTTCTCTGCAAGAGGTCTCATGCCTCTTCCATCTTTCATGCTAAGGCCTCCTGGCTGCAAAGTCTTAACAACTGGGCACTTGTAAACAATCTTGATCAGATAGTGTCCCCTAAGAAACATTTTCTGGATATTAGAACACATCCACTATGCGTGTGCTTGGTGTTATCCCAGATCATCAAGGTCACAGGAGTTAAACCTTTGCTAGTCCTTCCCATAGTGAGTTGCAGATACTTGCTAGAGGTTGCTCAATGCAACCTGCTATATGTTGACTTCAGTGAGTCCTGCTGCCTTCTGCTCCTTACCTCCATCCTGAAAGTCGTCACCTCTGTAGTGTGCTCCCCCTCACCAGTAGCTCTTTCTGCCCACATCAGCACCACACATATTTGGCCTTTAATCTCCTTTTCCACCACACAAGCTCTCAGAAATCATGAAGGAGGCAAGGAAAAATATTAGAAGGGTAGCACAGCACATCATGGTTTGTTACCCTATTTTATAATGAAAGAACAGGTCACACTTATCCAGAGCCTAAGGTAAGGACTTCTCATTATTAGGACATAGGTACTTCTAAGCAGTAAAGTAGTAGAAGACATGAAGCTACTTGAGCCACCTGTTCAGTCACAGGGAAACGTGGGTTTCTACACACTCAGTAGGTGCATTCAAGCATACAGGTCACACGTATGACTTGATAATGGACAGTAGTCTTTATATAGAACAAAGTAGATGTTATATTTTAGTGTTATTCTTTATGTACTCCAGTTACCATCACCATCTGAGTAAGCCAAAAACCTGTAATAATCATCATCACGTTGAGATTACTGTATGTTCTTAAATCAAACTCCCTTATACAGATCAGCCTGAAAGGTGCTAGCCTCCCATCTGGGCTTTCTGATTAGGGATTTTTACTGCTGTAGACTGAGTGAAAAATTATGTTTAAAGTGTTGTCAGGTATTTCTTCCAACAATGTTAGATGACAGTATTTAATAGCTACAGGGGGAAAAAAGGAAAGCAAAGCACTGCTTTGTTCCCAAGTAATTCAAATATAGGAGCTTGTCTTTTCCTCACAGCACATTTCTGGGAGGATTCAGAGTTGACTTGTGGACATGTGCTGCAGTGCTTCTACAGCCAGCTTTGTATCAAAGTTACATGGTATCCTAAATAAATCAAAATTATTTTTCCATCTGCTTTTCAGGTACCAGATATATATAACTGCACTGCCTGCTCATAGTGGCACAAGCCTTTTCACAAGTGTTTGTTGATGTCCCTGGTGCTTAATGCATTGAAGATGCTACCAAAATATCTTGCTTCTCTTAATTTATTCTTAAATATCTAAATACAATTTTGAAGATGCTACCAAAATATCTTGCTTTTCTTAATTTATTCTTAAATATATAAATTCAATCATTTCTCATCTGTTCATTTGCACTATGTCACGTATACTTTTCTCTTTCTGGGGTTGAATTGTTCTTCGCCCTATGTCACGTATACTTTTCTCTTTCTGAGGCTGAATTGTTCTTCGCATCCACACTAAAGTAATTTGTTTCTCCCTGCAGAGGTGAGGGCATAAGTTGGAGTTTGCAACGTGAAGACAGAGACTACTTATTAAAATAAGTAATTATTAATATATTTTCACTATTTTATATAATGAAGAATTCTTGTATAGTATCTAATAAACAATGCAAAAGGATGCATTAGGAAAGTATGGGGAGAATGCAAGAATATTAAACTCCAAAATCCACTGAAGAGATGACTCAGCAAGGTCCATCCAATTTTCTAATCTCCTTTATCTTATGGTAACTTACCTCCAAACCCTGCTCATGTCCCCAGATATGAATAAAATCACATTGAAAGTCTGGAAAAAAAAAAAGAAAAGCTAAAGTAATATTCCATGTCTCACTAGACTGGAGTTGTGACATAATAATTTATTTTCCATTACTCCAGGCTTCTTTCATATCAGAGAAATAATCGATACAGTTTTACTTGCCATTGAGAGACTGGACTTTATTCCATGAGACAAAGTGTCAATAACTGAAGAGAAGTTCTTAGCACCATTCATTCCTTTCTAGGGGCTGTCAGCTGAACTTAGTGTTTGTATGAGTACATCTACAATAAATGTGTCCTGGAAGAATGCAGAGTAATTACAAGCAGAACACAAGCCACAGAAAGAAGGTCGAACATTTATATTTAAACGGAATTCTGATATTCACCAAGCAAAGAAAAGTTCTTGCAAGGTCATATGGGAGTCCTGGGGAAAAAGGAACACTACTTGCCAGGTCTAAGTTAGGCAATAGTTAGCAGGGAACATGTGCTTTTTTGTCCTGCTAACAAGTGATGCCAATAGGTGGCTTCTATCAAATTGAGTTTAAAAAAACCTAAACCATCTTGTTCAGTAGTTAGCTTGCCCCTTCAGCAAGAACAAAACCCTAACAACATAATACATCCCTTCCTGAGAATTTTGTAATTACCTTCAAACAGGAAGAGAGCTCAGTCTCCTTCACTCTGTTTAATCCAACTTTACCTTGACTCCCCTTGCTGGATCTTGTTTAAGCCAAGCTCCTGCCTGTCCACTTATGCTGCCACAATGGTCACAAGCCCCCCCTGATCTGGTGCTCTACAGGACCTTCTTTTGTAACTTTCATTCTCTGCTGCCTGCCTGATTCCCATAAAGCTGTGCCCATCACCATGTTTTATCAGTCCTTTCTGCACTCTGAGCTGCCAACATGATGCTTCACAGAAGTAAGCTGCAAATTCACATGACATTGTGAAATGACTCAGCCAGCACATTTCCTTCAACTACCTGCAGCCACTGGATGCTGAAAGGGACCCAAAGAAACATGCTGAAAATGCAGACCTGCAAGTCACATTAGATGTGGGATATAATGGAGCACGGTAGCTTCAGGGCTCATAAATAACCCCTATACTTCCTTCACCACTACACTTTGGTTCCACAAACCAGAAATCTATTAAAGATAAGTAATTATCACCACACCTCCCCAGGAAGCATTCTGCACAAAATGGCCCTCAGACAGATTAATGCTTCCTTTTTCTGCAATAAAGTCTTGATTTTAAATTTTTTTTTTACAATTAAGGAGAACTGTAAAACATTTTTATTATCTTTTTGTTCAGACTGAGAGACAATTATTGCACTGTTTGTACATGCAGCAACCTATTCAAGAATTAGTCATTTTCCTTGTTATTAGCTTCTGCTTTGAAGTGCATGATAAAGAATTATAGCCACATTTGTGATCCCACAGTGTTTGTTTTCTTTTTTTTATGGCATGGCAACACAAATGAAAAGAGACAGCTAATGGCCCGGGGAGGAGGACATGTGGTCTCAACAGGAAGACTGCAATGACAGGTATGAACACTCATTAAAGAGGTAGGGTGATAGGACATTGATTTTCCAAAGAAAAATACTTTTTCGTCCTTCCAAAGGTATCTTCCTGTAATTACCTGGTGCTGTGTTCATTTGATACGTGTTAATTGGAACAAGTTTTTATTTGCACAGGTGGCAGCTCAGGCTATCCTTGTGCACTGTAACAGCATTAAGTTACACAAAGAAGAGAATATGCAGCACAGCATCTGTCCTTCACAGGACCACAACTTTATATTCTAACAGCCAAAGGTGGCTGAGTGGCAGACAAGACTATCACCATGGCCCCAAATTGCTAAGTACAGATTTGCGAACACAACAACCAGGGCTATGTCTATTCTAGTAAATGAAAGGGGCCAGGGAACATTCTCCAACCTGGAGGCCAACTGGCATAGCACAACTTTCATCCTCTTGGCTAAACTCTGGTCTTTAAAAACAGTGACTGCATTCAGGCTGTTCACTGGGCACTGTCACTGGCTTGTGCTGTCTCCCCACGCTTACCTGAACATTTTCTTAGAAAGAACTAGTTGCAGCAAGTCAAAGCTCTGCTAGGACTGGGCTAAAAGATTAAGTGAACAAAGCCCTGCACACACCCATGGCCTGACACTGTTTAGTTTACAGGTTACAGGCATAACCACAGAAACTACTCTGAATATTTGTGCAGAAGAGGCTCATGGATTAAAAATAAACCCAGCACTATAGATTTGCAATGTGAAGCACACTTACAGAGACTTTTAAGAATTTGATGGATTGTAGCTGTAAAGTGCTGTTTACACTGTGAAAAATTAGTTTTATCTGTTCTATCCTATCATCAACACAGTTTTTAGAAATTATAGGTCCTTTTATGTACTGGATAAGAGGGCTTAATTGCTTAATGGTGACTTTAAGAAATTAAAATATCTCTCAGGAAATAATAAATGACAGCAGCCTTGCTTTTACCCTCTCCCTCAGTGATAAGGACTGAATAGCCTTATACTTAGGAAATAAACATGTTGCAGTGGCCAGATTTATGCTCAACCAGCATAAGATTTTCCAAAACAATACGTCTGTAGCCTCCTCACAGACTCATCAGCTAGGCTTTCGTCCCACTGCTGCCCTGCCAGCATGGCCAGAGGGTTTATAGTGACAGACTAACCTGCATTTCTTTATGTCAGGAGTCACAGCACTGCCCTGAGTCAAAACCTGCAGTTAGAGCTCAACTAGATCAAATTTTTGCATATCCATGTGCCTTCACTGCAGATTTCTAGTGATGGAGATTAGCTGCACGTGCAGGTGCCTTCCTTGATACATTGCATCTGAAGACTAATCACAGAATGCTCAGATACTTTCTGCAGCCACCCATTAGTTTGACATGCTGTGTCCAAGCATGTAATCTTTCTTAGCAATACCTGGAAAACTGCAAATCTAACCAGATCAATTAGATGACAGGTTTATTTGCTGATTTCTGTTGGTCTTTCTCTCTAACCAGTATTATCTCTGTGGGGCATCCTCAGTACGTTATTTCACACACAAGATTTATGCAATTGGATGCACAATTTTCCCTTTTGATTTTAAGGGTACATATAAATTGCTATTCTCATTCACAAAATTAAATAGGCACAAATAATCTTCTTGTAGCATGAAAAGCTTACTAATACCAAGTTTGCTCATGCTTACATCTGTAAGCTAATTGATGAACCTTCAGTCATGCTTCATACTGAGTGATGTTTTTCTGGGAATTTCTTTAATCCCCACTTTTGGATTTTTGAACCTCCTTATAGTTATACAATTTTTGTTTAAATAGTAATACCAGAACTACATTCATTCCATAAGCAAGATTGGCAGGCAGCATCACAGTGCCTCAGAATAATTCAGAGTAGGCTCTAGACTAATCTAAAAGTAGGTTCAACACTGAATTCAGATGAGGCTGCTCACGGATTTATGGTGCTGGGTCTCAAAACCTTCAAGAACATCCTACAATCTATAGACTATTCCCACAGGAAGAAACCTTTCCTTCTGTCAGTACCTCCCCATTCGCCATCATCCTCTCACCTGCACCACTGAAAAACAGAATACAATAGGATAGGACAGGACAGAACTGAACTGAAAAAACCCTATAATAACTATCTAGTCCAACTGCCTGACCAATTCAGGGCTTACCAAAAGTTAAGGCATGTCATTTAGGGCATATCCAAACGTGTACTAAACACTGATGGACATGGGGGATCAACCACTTCTCTAGGAAGCCTGTTCCAGAGTTTGGCCCCCCTCTTGGCTAAGAAACACTTCCTAATGTCCAGTTTAAATCTCCCTTGGCACAGCTTCGAACCATTCCCACACATCACAGGATGTTCCTGAATGACTGTACCCTGTGGAAAAAAAAATGACACACACTGGAGAAGTTCATGAAGAACTGCAGCCCACTGGAAGGACTCACACTGGAGCAGGGGAAGAGTGTAAAGAGTCCTCCCCCTGAGGAGGAAGGAGCAGCAGCTACTACGTGTAATTAATTGACCACAGTCCCCATTCCACTGCACCACCATGGGGAATGAGGTAGAGAAATCAGGAGTGAAGTTGAGCCTGGGAAGAAGGGAGGGACAGGGGTAAGGTATTTTAAGATTTGGTTTAATTTCTCATTATCCTACTCTGATTTGATTGTCAATAAATTAAACTGACCACCCCAAGCTGAGCCTGTTTTGCCCATGACAGCAACCGGTGAGTGATCTCTCTCTGTCTTTATCTAGACCCACAAGCCTTTAATTATATTTTCTCTGCCCTACCCAGCTGAGGAGGGGAGTGACAGGGTGGCTTTAATGGCACCTGACATCCAACCAGGGTCAACCCACCACAGCGTAATAAACAGGATAGACCACAGTACAGAACCCCAAGAAAGTCCACATGTTACTGGCCTCCACATTGATTACAACCCATTAATTACTGAGCCTGATGACCCAGACAGTAACTCAGTCTTACAGGTCACCCTGCCAGTCTGTAATATCCCAACTTGGATAGCTGGAACAAAGTTGTCAGAGACAATGTCAAAAGTCTTGCTGAATTCAGGTAGGTATCATTATATCTCTCTCTCATCAGCAATTTTGGTCTTTTATCCTTTAAAGAATCAAAATATTCCCTTCAGCCACAGCATGTTTAACATCCCATATTCCCTTCAGAATTCTTGCTCTGAGACGAGATTTCCCCTCAGCCTGTAGCCATGTCATTATTTGATCCTCAGTATAACCTTAATAATTTTATCATTGGCCATGTTTAAAATGCATACTGCTGGCTGGAACCCAATTCATTGAAATATCAAGGCCACTGTGTTTCCATGACCTACTCTCATATTCTTCCTAGCATGTTATGTAGTATTTATTATGGAGCTGCCAATCAGACAAAGAAATGGACGTGTTCGCTTTTTTTGTTATTGCTATCATCTGCTCTGGATAATGCAGCCTTTACAAGAATCACCAGGAGCTACATTTTAATGAGGTTTTGCTTTAGTTTATCCAGAGGCACATCAGTAGCACCACTGAACCTGAATACAACACAGACTGGAGACTTTATACTAAATATGTAATTAATGCTTTCTGTTAACGGCCTCTCTGCTGGCAGTAGTACCTATTCATATCTTTTTTATCTGTGCTCTGCCTAAAAGTTATGATCTGTGTGAGCCTACTTCTCTCCTACTCCTACAGTTTTGTTCAGTTTGCTCTGTTCACTGTGAAACCAGAGGAGACATTTTCTTTGACTGTAAAAGCAGCAGAGAGATATTATGTCTTAAAGAAATGCTTATAGTCAAGGATGCTAAAGATGAGTCCTATCTTTTGTTCCTCATTTTCAATTTAAATGAATTATTTTTATTTTTTTTAATATTGTTGACACTGAGTAATGATAGCAGTAGCTTTTTCATCCCAAACAAAATTCCCAGTTAAACATGTGAGCTGCTGAGACATCACCCTCCAAACTTGGATCTTAGGTCAAGAAATGCCACATAGTAACCTCTTACATCAAATAAAATGAGAAAGCTAAGAATATGCTTTAAAGAAAAGTGTAATTTAAAGAGCAAAACCTGTACTTGTTCATCTGAATCAAATTTATAATGCAAAAGAAAAAAAGTGACCTGTTTCTTTTTGCAAGAATGTCTTTATCTTCACCTTTATGAGAGTTCTCTTTGTACTGGTTTTGTCTAGGTGCTGTGGGCTGACCCTGGATGAACATTAGGTGCTCAACAATGCCACTCTATCATGTTCACAGTGATGGCATTTGTCTCTTCAAGTCATCTTTACATATGATGGAGCTCTGCTCTCCTGGGGATGGCTGAACACCAGCTGCTCATGGGAAGTGATGAAGGAATTCCCTGATTTGCTTTGGTTGCATGTGCAGCTTTTGCTTTATCTATTAAACTGTATTTATCTTAGACCACGAGTTTTCATACTTTTCCCTTCCAATTCTCTCCCCCATCCTACCAGTGAGGAGTGAGCGAGTGGCTGGACTGGGGTTAGCTGCCAGAGTTAAACCATGACACTTTCCAGTGATTTCAATTCTATGTTCCATTGTAGTGTTTTCTCAAAATCCCACCCAGAATGCTTGTATCTGGAACAAAATAATGAATTTTTACTTTCCCTCTATGGCACCACTGAGGCAGAGGAACTCCTCCTTTCCCTCTCAATAAAATAAAACAAAACAAAATAAAATATAACCAGATGAAAATGAGCACAGAACTGTTTCCAATACAAAGATATGTCTCAACTTTCCCCATTTTCACATAAAATGACTAAGTGTATGGCTTCACTAATTTAATTCCCATTTGATTTGATGTAATATACCCTTTGTAAAGGTTAGAAGTCCATCTGCTTGTTCTTCCATCATAGCCTCAACATAGTCCCAGCTGCAGATGTGGCAGCTCCAGTGCAAAAAGAACAGTTTAAACAGCCTCATTTCCAGACCAAATGTGAAAGCTTCCATTAAAGGAAAAAATACTTAGCCCAAATCAGTATTTTGTCAACAGGTGTGTGAAAGAGCACCCTTCACAATCCCCATTCCCATTCTGTGGGAAGATCAATTCCAATTTACTGAAATCAATCATTAACAGATAGTTTCAGTGAATGATGACATCACTTGCAGGACTGTAATATGTATACATCCTTGAACTTCCTGTACAAACAAGCAATTTGAATTTGGTTCTTACTTGTGCTTTGTAAATCACCAATGCTGGAGGAAGGAAGCAGACAGGCTGAGGAAGTTGGGGCTGTTCATCTGTTTTTCAGACCAGCAACTAAAACTCCTTCTTGGCCTGCACCTTAGAAGAGAGTATGATTACAAAGATATATTTCCCATATCTACTTCTACCCCCTTCATTTCTCACTCATCTGGAAAGCACCAAGCCCACTGCTAACTGTCGAGAGGTTTGGCTGTGTTCCTAAGGCTGGTCCCGAAGAACCATCCCTTACACAGAATTTTCTCAGAAATCCCCACCTGTCCTTCTGTAGTCAATCTAGGTTGGTTAAAAGTAAAATCCCTGTACTTCTCCTCTGAAACAGCACCCCCTTTCATATGGAAAGCACTCAGCTCCTCCACAGCAGAGACTGACCCAAAGATGCCCTTTGCATAGGCTGTCAGAAGCTTCGGGTCCATCAACTGGCTTTATTGGCCACTGAGGGTTTTATATACCTTCAACACAGTGTATTTTTTATGCCTTTATAACCTGTTATAAATAAGACAATGGTCACTTTCTATTGTTTTCAAATGGCTTCCTGTCTCAGTAAAGATCAGGGAACAAATTGGCTTGCACAACTTGTAGCTTCCTGAGAAGTATTGGAAAGGCAGGGCAGGAATACCTGAGGCAGAGACTGCTTTGAGCTCTACCTTGAGTGAAAAATGGTCTTTAATTCTGGCAGCATACACAAGCATCACTTTTCAAACATAAAAATCCTCCCACTAGATTTGAAAATTGGACAAGGGCCAACACTATTAAACAGAAGGCAGCACTTGTTCTGCTCTCAAAGAAGGTCTGATTTGGAAGAAGTGTAGTACAGTCCTGATAAATTTCCCTTAGTTCTGGAGGTGCAATATGTCAGGAGGATGAGAGGGAGTGAGTAGGAGAAACAGCAGCTAAAAGAGCCACTAGGATATTGTGGTCAGGATCATGCAACTGAAGATCAGACATTCCATCTGGAAATAGCAATAGGGAAGAAAAGCAAGGGAGCACAGCGAGAGGCTATGGGCTATTAGTGTAATAGAAAGAAGTCTTTTGACAGAGCAGGGGGACTTCTACAAACTGCAGATTAAAGCCCACCTTGCTGCACTAGCAGCTAAAAGAGCCACTAGGATATTGTGGTCAGGATCATGCAACTGAAGATCAGACATTCCATCTGGAAATAGCAATAGGGAAGAAAAGCAAGGGAGCACAGCGAGAGGCTATGGGCTATTAGTGTAATAGAAAGAAGTCTTTTGACAGAGCAGGGGGACTTCTACAAACTGCAGATTAAAGCCCACCTTGCTGCACTGACGAAGCTG
>NW_008691818.1:0-20346 GCF_000695815.1 Acanthisitta chloris | reverse complement strand
GCTGTAACATTCAAGAGCATGGCATACAGACTACGTGTCAGGAACAGAGTTTGACTAGGCAGCAACATAAAATTTCTTCACTTTCCTGGCTGAAATATTGATAGAAAAGGGTATTGTAAATATATCCATGCAGGAAAAAATATATTTTCATATCTGCTGTATTAGTGATATTTTTTCCTTGAAGAAAATCCTTACCTACAAAGAAATAGTGAACAGCAAGAAGATAAAAGTATGCTTCTCATTTTGCATTTGACACATGCTAGAATTGCAAAGCAATAGAGGAAAGAGAGTTGAGTTGGAAGTCAAATGTGTTCTAAGCACTTTCTGGAGTCTAAAATAAAGACGAATAAAGGCTAGCATAGAAAATAAACAGGATTTTTCAGAGGTAAAGACGGAAGGCTGGAAGCAACCTTGCAGAGAATTTTGAGATCAGCTTTGTTGCTGAAGTTTTCCTATAGGAAAGACCAGCCAGATGCAGAGGTCTGGATGAACCCCATGCATGTCAAAGGAAGAAAAGCACTCTCTGAAGAAACAAAGCAGTTATGTGGCATCTACCTCAACAGTGTGAAGAAACAATCTCTGGGCACACACTCCTATCACGAGGCTTTCTTAAGGCTTATGTTTCATTTTCCCCAAAAATTGCAGTGTCACCAAAGCAGAGGATGAATGATGTACATAGAAGCAGAAGGACTCAATGGTTCCTGGGTTTCCAGACATGCAGGTGCCCCAGTGAGCCCCAGGTCAGACTATCTTCTTCCTTTTGACTGCCATCTCACTATTTCATCATCACTTCTCCCTCCATCTTCCTCCATCTTCTCTTACTCACAGCATGGAAACATATCATTTTTGTGGGGTTTTTCCCCCATGCTTTTATACATTATACAATCCTATTGCTCACTTTTTTCCCTTCTTCATCTCTTCAGAGGTTCCCAGATCAGTTTTGCTAGACACTGTTTGGCTGCCCTGTGCAGTGATCTTTGTTTCCAGACTGATGAAGGGAAATAGTGGTTCTGTGTCCAGAATATTCTGTAAAACAGAAAAGTCCATTAAACCCCATTTAGAAAAGCAGGCAAAGTAGAGCAGAAGCCTCTTCTTAGGTCTGTAGCAGCCCTCGGGATTTTATGACCCTCTGAAAATGAACACAACCCCCTTTTTTTCATACGGGATTGATGATCTTTCCCTGTTTACCTCAGGGGAAGTTTGTGTCAGAATACAAATTTGAGCCCATCTCTCCCCGGACCACTGCCCTTTTGTGACTTACTCGAAGAAGAGTTTTGCATCTACATGGTTGTTTATTCACTTGCCTTACCTGGGTTCTGCCAGATAAAAAATGAAACATTTAGCAGCAGACATGGCAATAATGTAGACATGATTGGGATTTATTGCTATGAGTTTTACTAATCACATGCACTTTTAACAAAAAAAAAATTGCTGTCTTTTTTAGCATATATAATTTAGGTAACATGAGATCACTTTGTTCTAACCAAATACCCCACCCAGATTATTACATAATACACCAGGTTTCAGATAAATCATATTTAATCTAGTCAACTTTAAAAAAATTCCCAACAAAACCTGTCATATTTATTAACAGTAATTTTTCCCTGTATTATTCAGAAAATAATTCAGTAAAACATTTATAAAGCCATAATATGATAGCTAGGGTGATATAACAGTTTTGTAACACCTAAGCATATACTATACTTAAACAATTTTCTGTAGGAAAACTACATTTTTTAGGGCAGTTATAAGTTTCTAGGCTTTCATTCAGAACAAATGTTAAGTACCATATCACAGAAAATACCTGAATAAATAAGCACAACTAGGCACTAAAATATGAATATTATTCAGTGCCAATTTCCTTTGATTTTGACATAACCAATTTTGAAAGTCACAAAGTAGATCATAGCCATGTGTCACCTGATTGCATCTAATATAAAACTAGATAAAAGGTTGTATCATTTTTAATATATAAACTTACTTAGAAAGCTTTTTGGCTGCTGACAGATCAGCTAGATTGCAGTGATCAATAAAAGCAAAAAAATGCTGAGATATTAGAATCTTTATAATTTCCCCTAGTCAATTTTTCACACAGTACTTAGTACCTAAGTTTTATGTCTAAACTTGCCAAGCTAAAAATGTAATTCATATGATAATGAAATGTCAAATAAGTCTTGAGCTAGAGATCTAGATACTTAAACAATCTGATTTCATTAGGATGCCACTTCTTAAAGATATAAGGAATGATCAGATGCTGTACTCATCTTCTGTCAACATTCAAACAGAAATGTATTTGTTTTGCTAGAATTTAGCCTCCTCATAATAAATCACACTCTGAGAGCACTCACATCTAATTACTGATTTACACTTACACATTCTATTATCCTGTAATGAAGATGAAGCCTATTAGAACCGACAGTTCACTGAGAGTTCAGATGCTGAAGAAAAACAGTGATGGGATGCCTGTAAGGAAGAGAAAAAATCCTGATTTGCAGACATTAGGCTTGTTGATTTGGTGTCCTGCAAGAACTGGACTGATTAGTATGAGACAAATTCTCTAACATGTCTCTGGTTTTAGCTTGGAACCTGCCTGGAATGTGAACGGTGTTATAACTGTCACATGTTGCCAGAGGGAAAATTTGGCTTTGTGTACATCAGGGTGGTAAATCAAATAAAAAATACAGATCTTTACCCTATTAGATACATGAAACACTTCAACAAGTTTTATTCCTACTTAAGCAATTTAATTATAATTATTATAGACACTGGAGCTAAAAAAATGGTTGGGTAGTTTTGTTCAAAATAAGAAAGGTGCTGGTGCAGCATGCAACCCCATGATTCTTTGGTTTGCAGCACAGCATGCATAAAACATTTCACAACACCTATGCAGCAACTATGAGAATTTAGCATTGTGACAAATACTGCTACAAAAATGTAAGTTCACTGACAACAACAGCAATGAAGAGAAACACTGGCACATCCAGGGAATTGTAACCACATACATGCAGCTCATAGGATTCCCTTCAGTTATTTATAGTGAGAGTGATAACATGAACCGAGACATGGTTTTAAACCAAAAAACTTGAAACTATAAGAAAAGTCTTGTAAGTCAGTATGACAGTGTGGGAACCTGCTTAGACTACCACCTTATCACTGGAAGTCATAGGAATTACTGAGCTGAGTTTGCTTTGCTCTGCATTCCATTGACACCAGAGGCTGCAGCCAGGCTGATGGGTCTCAAATGGAAACATGTTCTGAATATTTCTGACAATGAAATGGACATCTTGTAGCCTCACATCCAGTAGTTTCATTGGGTATTCTCCAATACACATTTCTTTGAATTCCTGCAAGTTGACATCATTGTTATAGTCACAGAGTCCTTTTAATGCCAAAGTCCCAAAACATTTCAGAGGACTAGCTGATGAGCAATTATGATGTCTCAGCTCGGGGCTCTGCTGCAGTTCTATGTTATGGTGTCATAACCTCTGATACTATACATCTTTTTTTCTTTTATTCTTTTAATAATCACATCCAAGCAATCACAGGAGGTCATTTGATTCATTACGTACATTCTTCCAACAGGAGAAATATTCAAAGTAGAACCTCGAATTTTAGCCAATCACCTTCTGATATGTTGGTCAGACTCTGGTGCCTTCATGGAATGGTGCACTTAAAAGTCTTACACAATGCATGAGAAAACACAAATCCTCTTACAAAACTAACTGAAAAACACAAACCTTCCTGTGTCTGAAAGCTAAGTGAATTATTCATAGCATAATACCTTTCCTTATGTTAAAATGTTTTCAGTGCAAACCCATAGATTATGATAGCAGTGCTGACCACATAAAATGTCATGTAATTTTAATATCAACAAACCAATGTGTACATTATAAAATGAACTGGTCACTCTTCATCTACTGGTTTTGCTAATGATTGTGAGAAAGAAGGTTTTGATTTTCATATCAAAAGAGAGTTTGCATTGCTTCTAGTGAGAAAAGTCATTCTTTCACCTGGAAGGAAGATTGATGACAGCTAAAACACAAGAAATAGAAAGATCTGAAAAGATTAAAACTTCTAGAGTAATTAGGATTCTTTTATTTACAGAACTCATTGTTTGCCCTTAGCAAACAGAGGGAATTATTGAACCTTCATTCACTTTTCAGCTAATTAGAAATCATCTCTCAGCTTCTTCTAATATGATGTTCTTTTTTTTTTTTTTGATTATTTGTATAGCCACCCTAATTAGTACTGGCATAGGAAAGAACAGAAACAAGCAACACTCCCACTAGGAATTTTCAGCCCAGCTTGTTGGAAGATAGGCATATCTCTAGCATATCCTTGTCCAGGGAGGAAGGATGTGGACATCCATCCTGAATGTGGATTCCTAAGATTTCCAGACCACTTTGTTGCTGAAAAGTGTTTGGCATTACATAAATTGGCCCATGGTCCACGTCCTGTCATCTGCTCCCAACAGGGTTAATATCACAGAGACAAGAAAGGAAAAAAACATCAAACCAAAACAAACAAACAAACAAACAAACAAAAAAAAACAACCAAAAGCAAAACAGCCAAAAAAACCAAATCTTGATTCTTGCACCTTGCTCCAGTTGTGTATGGATCAAAGGGGATAAACATGCAGGCCATAACACCATTTGTTCACAAGCAGTATAAACACTTCTGATATGGCACTGTCTGATCTGCAGCGTTCCATCTGCCAGCTGTAGGAACAAAAAAGGAAGAGCAATTAAGAATATTAATCAGGGCTTGAAGTGCTGCATGATTCATGACTCACATGAAGAAAGACCAAGATATATCAAAAGATACTGTGTTTACTTAAAATAAAATAGAAGCATGATTTCTTTAGTCCTGCATATTTAATGCAGTACATTTTTCCCCTGACTGCATTGAACTTTTCACTAAATCTCTTGCACTCACTTTGAATAGTCAAGCATTTAGCTCAATCTATCTCAGTCTAATTCAAGCTGCTGATTACTGATTATTTAGAAGCACTGAGTTAACACTAGAGTATCAGCAGCTAGATTATTTCCCTGGTGATCTTCATTCTGGTATTTAATAATGTCATTTCATCCATTCCAATTAGACTTTTCTACTCACCCAAAAAAAACCAACCACCAACAAAAAGCAACCAAAGGCAAAAGTTTCTTTTAGATTTCTGGATAAATGTTCAAAGCATAACAGAAAAATTGATCCTTGATGTGAAATTACTTGGGGATATTAGCGAAACCAATCTACAAGTTTCATGGAGAAAAATATCTTTTATGTACAGGAGACATTTTTCTACACAGAATTTTAGCTTTTGCTGAGGAGCTATCTCCCCATGGATAAGTGAAGAACAACATTGTAAAGATATTTAAGGTACTTAAATATGCAGACTAGTGCCCATTGGGATTTTGTTTTTCCTTAATAGACCTATATGCAAGTAGAAATCACAGTTTAAAATCTAAGGAAATAAAACATCTATTTAGAAATCCACCCAAGAAAACCAGCCTTATGTGTGTAGACATGTCCCAGAAACAACTTAATACCATGCAGAATTCTTACTGTGACAGGCACTTGTGACACAACAGGCACTGGCAAAGCAGGACTCTTCTGCACACATGGATCACATCCTTAAGCTGAGGAAAAGAAAGGGTCAGAGCAAAATGTCCTGGCAGCACTTTGTCTTCAGGTCAACACAATCCCTCACACATAGCAGGGAATTGGAGATGTATCCACAATGGAGAACAACCCCAGGACACTTATGGATGTTGTTTTCTGCTCCTCAGAAAGTTGACCTACAGAGAAAGCTGCAATATTCAAAGCTGAGGAAATGAAAAGTAGCTCAAACTGACTGGGATACTTAATGCAGTAATTCCAGTGCTTGCAAATGTTTCAAAATTAAGAGCAGACTCCTGAGTTAAAGGTCTGCAGTGTTTTGATTCAGTGCCTTCTCCAGAAATACGGAAGCCTCAAGATTTTTAAGCATCAGGTACGTAAGAAAATCTGTCTGGAGTGTAAAAATGACAAAAATATTTATATGCATTTTTAAGAGGGGTTTTAGTTGGGTTTTTTTCCCTGGATTTTATGTCCTAGCTTTGAAGCAGCCAAAAAGGAACATTTAGGAAGTTAAAGAACCTCAGAGAGTGGCTTTTTAAAAAGATTAACCTGTGAGAGTGTTAACAAACTCTGCAGCAGAAGCTTGATAACCCTAAGCTGCCTTTGAAAACCATCCAAACAGGAGCTTTAGATTACTTGGAACCATTTAAAGAAGGTCTGCATGCCATCTTTTGCAACAAAATAAGGACCTTGGCACTTGATGTCCTATGTCATTAAAAGCTGGAGTATAACATTAAGCAGGTTGAAAGCAGACGGCACATGAAAATTCAATGTGTAGGTGGGGAGAAAAAAAAAGAAAAAGGTAAAGATATCTGGAAAGACGAGCTTTAGATTACTTGGAACCATTTAAAGAAGGTCTGCATGCCATCTTTTGCAACAAAATAAGGACCTTGGCACTTGATGTCCTATGTCATTAAAAGCTGGAGTATAACATTAAGCAGGTTGAAAGCAGACGGCACATGAAAATTCAATGTGTAGGTGGGGAGAAAAAAAAAGAAAAAGGTAAAGATATCTGGAAAGACTGACACAGATGAAAATTCAATGTGTAGGTGGGGAGAACAAAAAAGAAAAAAGGTAAAGATATCTGGAAAGATTGACACAGAAATACAACTTTTTGTGATCAGAAAACATGCCACTGGGAAAAAAATACAGAGGGGAAGGTACGCACTTATACGTGACAGCTTCATAGGATGATCAGAGCTATTTGCAAGAATGAATGAACTTTAATCCTACAAAATGCAAGAGACAGGATGGGTATACTGACTGCTTTATTCAAGGTTTTCTTTAGGAAGGCTTGAGCACCTGGACGGCCTGTTCTTTGCTCAAAAAAGAAAACCTACATCAAAGCAACATGTTTCTCTTTTGACTGAAATGCACATGTAAGGAACAACCCTTTGGCAAATTTCAATAAAGACTGAACAAATACCAAAGTTGATGCTAAAATTCCTCTATGCCAGGACTCTCTGAAAACAATCTTTAATTGTTTCAGCTTCACTGGTCACATTTTGTTTGCTGCACTTCCCATCACTGCTTTTCTCATAGCCTCCAACCTAGGTCTGCATTAAGCCCTTCTTCAAGCACAGTAAAAGATCTCAGAAGTTAAATTATTGCATGTGCTCAACAAGAAGCTCCATCCAACTGGCTGATGTTCATCTTCTGCCCTTCAGCAGCAAGAAACTTCCCTAACCAACACCAGCAATGTCCAGAGTTCTAATAGTTTAAAACCATAAGGCTGAGCATACCACATTAAAAATCCTGAATGAGCAATTATTTAAAACAAACTTCTGCTCTGAAATACTTTGGGAGACACCTCAGAGAAACTTCATCTGGGGTTGAAGGCACAGACTGGGGCTGAGAAGATAATTTGCTTATGTCACGTGGTCTAGAGCAGGTAATTCAGAACTGCTTGTACTATGCAGAATCATGAGAAGGCTGTCTGACATGTAAGTTTAGACAGCAAATTCTCCAGTTCAGAATGTCCCACATGATACACAGTACCTACCATAGTGAAATCACCATTTCTATACACATATCTATGTGCACACAGAGTAACTCTGGGATAATGCTGTAACTGGAAGCAAGATCCACCTTAATTGTTGAGCACAGAACGACAGAAACAACTCCTATTTAAGAGTTAAATCTGAATGGATCCTTGTATTTTGAATGCCTTTATTTTCTTATTTTCACTACAGCTGTTGGGCTTTCTTCTTAAACAGGTTGCAGAAGCAGAAGAGGATACAGATCTAACAAGCTTCAATTAGAGGTGAATATCCTGACTTCCCAGCTGCAGACAGGCAACTTAATGGTAGTTTGAGATAGAAAGAATTTCTTATGCTATTATCAAGATCTTTTCTGGCAGCAGCTTTCATAGCACTGTCAGATTAGAGATCCCCTCATTAACTGTCAGCCACTATCTTGTTTTTCAGTAGAAGAGGGAAGGAGGGAATAATAATCCTTGTATATACTGAATGGCCTGTAGGAGAGAAATGTCACTTAATGACATTTGTACAGCTGATAATACCAGGAAAAATAAAGGGCAGGAATGATTTGTTTTCTTTTTCAGTTCGTTTTCTTTTTCCCAGAACTCCTAGAAGAAATATTTGTTACGGTTTTCTCTCAAATTGGCTTTGCAGGTGACTTGGAGGTTTTATGTCAGAAATTACTCACAGATCACTGAAGGGATAAGAGTCCCTTTTGCAGTCCCAAGCACACTAGAATATCTTCCATTGAATTTTGTGACTGACAGCAGCTTCCTTTCATCCTCAGGCAATGGACAAATTAAAAGACAATCCTGGTCACTGTGTATTCCCTCTGATCACTGTGCACAGGTTCGCTCTCAGCTGTGTCAGACTGTACTATTGCTGCATCTCAGTTGCTTTTCACTAGATGTAGGGTGGGAAAGAGAATTGTCTATAAATTTTTTTCTTTCAGGAGATGTTTTTCTTTCCCTCAAGAAAGTTCTGAGCCCAAGCTGCCAAACCATTGAATTTTGTGTATCCTCTGCACCCTGACAGAAGCACAAGCTACCCCTGGTCCTTCAGGAACAGAGCTGATTTGGTGTGTCCTCCTTACAGGTTTTATTTCCACCATAAAATTCTCATTTTCCTCTGTTTCAGAAAATATCTAGAAATGCAAAATTAAAATTTAAAGATAATTAGAAGAGAACATGAGCAAATTTAATAGGCACAACATCATATAACAGTATGCAGACAGCATTTATCATTGAATAGTTCAATAATCTTACCTCTTAGGAGAGCTGAGGAGGCTTAGAGATTTCTACCTCCCCTCCTCACTCAGCACATGGACAGCCTGAATACTCATGAAAAAGACAGGCAGAGGCCACAGCCAATGTCATGGAATGCTAAAATCCCCTTTGCTGATTCTACCTAGCCTTGCAGTAGAGATAGAGCGGGCAGCTGGAGAGGATAAGAGCAACAGCCAAAGTCTCAAGAGGAGCCACTGCCTTCCTAAATCAGAGCTTAAGAAGATTCCAGCAAAGAATCAAGGAATAAAGTTAGAAAAACGATTATCTTCAGTGGCAAATTCTGTGCAGCATCTTTCTTCATAGCTCTTGGCAGTAAAAGTAACTGGTAATGCACCTCATATGGCCTGAAAAAGCTTTGTTATTTTATACATGGAGTCTGGTTGTCATGTGGGTAGGAGCTTTTTGCTTTGTCTATATTCAAAGGCTTTGCGAAAACAGATGTTGCTATATATCTTGACAAGCCAGGCCTTAAATGTAAGCTCTTTTAGCCAACAATCTCAAGATGACAGGAAATATATTTTCTGCTTTTTATCTTGGGCAGCATTTATTCTTTTCCCTCAGCAGTGCTGTCTGAAGCATCTTGCTCATCCTTGTTTTGAGCTCCATATGAAATCTGCCCAAGACAGACACACTCCCAAATCACAGAAGAAATCATCGGTGTTCATGCAAGAGCAGGCAGAACTTGAGCCACATCATTGGCATTTTTTATAATCCACTTCACTCACTTTCTTGGCTCTCCTTACAGAAGCACATGAGTCTAGGCTATGCCACAGAAAGCCTAACCATGGCTACATAATGAATCAGGAGGTAAAAACCTGCTATAATAATTTTCAAGGTTGGAGAAAAATTTTTAGATTACTAGCAAACGTGCTTATTTTAAGGGAAGGGGGGAGGAGAAGCAAACCACAATATTTTCAGTCTTAGATTACATGGGAAAATATCCTAATGAGCTTCGTACTAAAATAAAAAAAAAAATCAAGTCACATGAGATATTCACCTTGTAACTCAGTACCTTGCACATTATCTACATGTTATATAGTAGTGTGCACAAAGAAAGAGAGAGAAACAACTGGAAGTCCAACAGACAATCAAGAACCTTGGCTATGACAGCCAAAACCAACACTGGACATGCTTGGGATTATTTCCAAAGTTGTTGATTATGACACCACCCTTCCAGTTTTGGACCAACCTAAGGACCTTGGGGCTGTGAATGCAGGAGTTAAAGACAGTCATGGAGGTGGTTCATCCACAGAGGACCAAGCTCCATGGTGTTTAATCCTGGACAGTAAAGGCAATAGCCAACCAGAGGATTTTGCCAAAAGGCTGATGCCACATACTAAGTGTCTGTGAGCAGTCTGGCAGCTTGGTAGCTGAAACAGAGACCTGACCTTGGAGTTAATCCAATAGAGAAACAATTTCATGGTTTTTTGTTAGTTCCATATATCTGTTTCTAAACCTAGTAACCCCATTGTTAATACTCTTGTAATACATTCCAGCCATGCCTGTACTTCCATATTTCTCTGTTTTTGAAAGCAATTGCCCATTAACTGACAAACAGCAAAGCTTTACATTCCTCCTCCTAGCAGTCTCTGAAAACAGTCTTATGCCTTTCTCTAAAACTTTATACATAAATTTCATGGGCACCTCAAGAAAAGGGAACATGTTTCTGACTGAGCACCATGGGCCTGGGTAGGTAACATTAGGTGTCAATTAGAAAGACAAGTTTTCAAGTGACAAGTATTAGCCAGTGGTGGACAAAATGCAAACAGGAGCTTTGTGGATCCTGGAGGGCCTCCTGTGAGTTTGTAACAATTATTTGAATCATCATTTTTCTTCCCATCAGCTTGAAAGAGAATGCAATCTATTAATACACCCTTGATGGTGGCAGACCAGTCCCTGGTAATGCACACAGGCAGGAAGGGGCACTCACTTGACAGCATTTATATATCACAGCATGGGAAAGGACACTCTGGACCAGAAAAAGACTCTTAATTGTCATAAGTGCACAGCCAGAAGGGCTGCGAGGGAAAATTCCTTGAATCTCCTCCAATCAAGATACTATAGTGTGTTCATTATAGAAACAACAAAATTCAGTCTTAATACCTTGAGAAAATAAAAACTTAGCATCTTTGACCACTGACCATCTTCTGGAAAAAAAACCTGGGGACCCTGAGGAATCTAAAATACATCAAACTGAGGAGCAATTCTGAGGGTACCAGAAGACAGATTTATTTGTTTATTTAAAACCTTTAAAATTTAAACTGAATTTTTTTTCAACAGTAGTTGCAAGATGAGGAACAAAGGCATCAGGGGCTCAAGACAAAATGATATCTTGAAAATCGAACTCTATTCCTATTAAGAGTCATTAATTGAGACTATCAATTTATCCAAATTTAAATATATGATTGTAAATGTGTTACTTTAGCTTCTGAGAAGTAAAAAAAAAGGAGAAATGTTAATAGATAACTTCCACAAAAAAGGAGTGCTGAAACTCAAGTGACACATCATAAATCTAAGCAGACAATTTATGAAAGCCTTGCTGAAAATCAGTGTCATTCCATTCATTTCAATGTCACCATTACCCTGCAAATATAGAACACTTAAAGATAATATTTTCCGCAAAGAAAAAAAATTGTGGCCTCAGAACATTACTGAGAAAAGATGACAAATTGGATAGAAATAGGTTAAGGGGAAAAATAAACTCTGGAGGGCAAAACCTATGGAAGCTGTAATAAAACCAGGCAAATCTCAAGAATTGCACTCGGGCTGAACCCTCACTTCAGAATATCAGTGCTGCTGCAACTGAATGTTGTCTTTGTGTCAGCCCAAAGAAGAGATTTCTCTCATTTTACACTGTAATTTGGCTCCAGTAAAAAGAAAATAGCACAGCCCTTGACTGAACCCACTTTGAGAGTGTGGATTTCAGAGAAACCTAGTCTCTGTACCATATGAATGATGTATTCCTCTCTGTGCGCATTCCACCACACGGGCTGCTCCATGCTCAGAGATCTAAACTTCCACACTGATTTACTTATGTTGAAAGTGTTGCAGTTCTCTGGTTCAGTCCTTCTGAACAAACATATAATGAGCCATTTTTTTCACAAAACTTGCTACAACTCCTATGACCATCTGAAACTGATTTACAATATCACAGATTGGGCAACATAATCGTGGTAGCTAAAGATAATAAATAATTATTGTTGCCATCTGGACGCTTTGAGAAGTGTCCTTCTGAAGTTTGCACTTCAGTATCTACTGGAATAGAGCTGCTACAAAAGTAAAGAACAACAACAACAACAAGTTAAATTTACATTAACAGAAGAATAGTTGCTAATTTGTAATCTACAAGGGGAAGCACTGCCATTAATTTAAATGCAATTTACAGAGAAATATTCATGAAATTTTGTAGCTATTTTTTAGCTTGTCAAGCACATTGATGCAGTAGAATAGTTTCCTGATTATCCGTACTTTTACTTTCAACATCATCTGAGAGCCAAGGGTTTGTTTAGATACCTTTTCCCTACCTCTGTGAATCTGGTTATCCATAAAGCTGACAGTTGCAGTGTGTATTTAGTGTATTTCCCTGCATTGTTGGATTCACTGTGGTTTGCAGGATAGACTGATCATATCATTGGAAATGTTTAGACCACCTTTAGCACTGCACTGCTCACAGGCATGGCAGGGGAGACTTCAGCTCTGCCCTGATGCACAGTGCTGAGCAGCAGCCCACTGCTATTAGTCACACACTACAGCACGGGTGAGCAGCGACAAGTGCTAGGGGATGACAGCTTTGGAAGCAGGGAAAGGTGGTCTTTTCTTTTGCTGTTCTGTGGCTACCCCTGCAGGCAAGGAAGATGCAACCTTCAGCTCCCAAAATAGAGGTACTTAGTACGGGGTACTCGGGGTTGTGAACAGAGATTCACCCATTGCTCCTCAGAGTCATAGCAGATGTCTCTGAGGCATCAAGTAAGAAAAGGAGTGAACTTGCTTATGCGGGAAGCTGGAGGTCAAGAGATGAGGCACAGCTATAGGAAGGGACTACATTACAGTCTCATTTTGAGGGAAATATTGGGTGTGAATATGATTTTTTAAATCCCTGTCAACAGGCTTAAAAAATGTCATGGAAGAGAGAAAAAAATATGTATGATACGCACAGGGTACACTCTTGTTCCACTAAAACAGCAAACTGATTTCTGTCACCACACATTGATTTTATGACCATCAGTGTAGTGTCAATTTACCATAGAGGAGCTGATCAAAGACCATAACTTCAGAACATGTTTACGTGAAACAAACTAATTCCCTGTAAGGCTGTTTATACCATGGGGTTCAGCAAAATAGCGAGCCATCATTAGCCCTCCAATTTATTTCAATTACTTGGTCAAATACAGCATAAATAACCCAATTAGTAAATTCTGATTCAAACAGGCCTGTATAATGTTCTTAAGAAAAAAAAAAAAAAGATAAAGAAAATAGGGAGAGAGAATTTTGCCTGGAAGTAGCACACTTTGAGTGAAGGGCTGTTTGGCTCTGATTTTGCAACTATGACAATTGTATTGTCATGAGCTTTCACAAGTAGGACATTGCAATGTTTAACTTATGTTAAATCAAAGTAATGCCCTGATACATTCTTGACAGAGAACATGCCTCCTCCCAGGTGCCTGCCAGAGTTCAAGAAGACCTTGGACAACACTCTCAGGCACATGGTGTGATTCCTGGGGCTGTTCTGTGTAGGACCAGGAGTTGGACTTCGATGATCCTTTTGGGTCCTTTCCAACTCAGGATACTCTATGATTCTATAAGTCTAGGTCCCCTTGCAGAGTCCTCTACCCTGCTCACCATGTTAATTTTGCAATTGATACCTGCAGTGTAAAGTTCTACCACAGGAACAAGCAGAGAGCGAGCGGTGTAATGGTTTGACCGTGTTTGGCTTAATCGATTTCTTTTGTAAAAAGAAACAGGTTCTCACTCCAGTTCTTATTTCATTTCCACACTGTTCATAGCAAAACACTAGCTGCAAACAATATCTAGGCAGCAGCTTTCAAATTTGAATTGCACAGCAGAGAAATGCAGCTTGGAAAAAACCAGCTGGTTGTGAGATCCATTATTGTTCTCTCCCTGGGTTGAACCAAGGCCTGTGAGCAACAGGGCCACAGAAAGGTGAACAAACTCACCTTGCAGTGCCTTTCACTGCGGGTTCAACCTCTGGAAGCCAGAGACATAGTTTTGGATGCAGGACTGGAACAAACACTCCTGCACCACCTGGAAGAAGCTAGCATTCTGCAGAGCCCTCGCTTCTAACCATCTCTGCTTGCTTCATGGGATCCAGATCCACAAGGTCCTCAGGCCATCTCCTCACAGCCTCTGGATCATCTAGGAAGAAAGGGAGAAGAATTTTTTCCGGGGCAAGCAGTGAAGAGTGAGCCAGGCAAAGGCCAGCTGTTGGACATGAGTGATGAGTCTTCCCCTGCCACTTCAGCTCCCAAGTCAGGGGTGTATAGCATGCCCTGGGAGATGTCATATGTTATGTCATAGGGTGTTCATTATTATAGAATCATAGAATTTATGGGTTGGAACAGACCTTACAGATCATCTAGTCCCAATCCCCCCTGCCATG
This sequence comes from Acanthisitta chloris, assembly GCF_000695815.1. NCBI lineage: Eukaryota > Metazoa > Chordata > Aves > Passeriformes > Acanthisittidae > Acanthisitta > Acanthisitta chloris. The sequence goes on along the minus strand of NW_008691818.1, from coordinate 5,848 downwards.
GGCAGGGACACCTCCTCACTAGATCAGGTTGCTCAAGGACTCATCCAGCCTGGTCCAGCCACCACATCCCTGGGCAACCTGTGCCAGTGTCTCACCATCCTTACAGTAAAAACTTTTTTCTAATATCTAACATAAACTTCCCCTCCTTCAATTTGAACCCATTACCCCTTGTTCTATCATTGCAGTTCCTAACAGAGAGTCCCTCTCCCTTGTAGGCCCCTTCAGATATTGAAAAGTTGCTATGAGGTCTCCACACAGTCTTCTCTTCTCCAGGCTGAACAGCCTCAACTTCTTCTGCCTGTCCTCACAAGGGAGGTGCTCCAGCCCTCTTATCCGCTTCGTGGTCCTTCTCTGGAATCGCTCCAAGAGTTCCATGTCCTTCTTATGTTGAGGGCACCAGTACTGCACACAGTATTCCAGGTGCAGTCTCACAAGAAGAGAGTAGAGGGGAAAGTGCACAATTATGCACAAAGGTTGTGCAAAGGAGATCTTCTTTAGAGAATAATTAGAGTGTTGGCCAAGGCAGAAGGGAAAGGGATGGGCTATTACAGAAGAGAAATTAGGACCCAACTTAAAGCACTCAAGTAGACTTGTTCAGCTGGAAGCAAGAGTTACCCTCCAGTCACCCCTCAGCACACACTGAGAATATTTTATTTCTTCACTCCTAGATTTTTTATCTGCAAATCAGGACTTTGACATCCCTAAGGGCTAGCCAGTGCATCCCTAGCATCCCCTGCTCATACTAGTGAGTCTGGCGAGGCTGTCCCAGAGGTGCAAAGTGATAGGCATAATTTAACAGTCCCTGGCACTGGACATGGTATGTGTGCACACTATGGGCACTGGTTTCTGTAGCTGCAAGTCACGGTTGGATACTGGTTACACAGCAATGGTAAAATGAGCTCCTACCCTTGCCAGCAAAGCTACTGTACCTCTGGTGGTTAGTGAGAAAAGCCAATAACACCTGACAGGCTGCATTCACTTTTTAGGTAGCTGTTTAATTTGCAGCTTTTCAGACAAGTTTATCCATTTCACACTGCTCACTTGGAGTCAGGATTTCATCTTATTTGAGTCAATGACAGTATTTCTACTCATGTCGGGGCTGAGTTTCAGTCCCGTGGTAGGTCTGTCTCTAAGGAGTATCCCTTAGATAATTTATGACCAAAACTTTGCACCACATTTACTGGAGCAGAGAGAACTGGAAGTCTACAGAGCTATCGGCCAGGCTTCCCTCTTAATGTCCTTGATGCTGAGGGTAGGTCTACCAGTGCAGTGCAAAGCCACATAGAGCTGCCTGAAATAACTGCACATCAGAATGAATATACTCAGTGCCATAGAGATCTCTGCTTTGCCTAATTAGCACTGCTGAGAAGCAGGGCTGATTAACCCGGGCAGAGTGCCACAAAACCATGGCTATCCTGCTTCCAGCACTTCAGCAAACTCATTAGTGCTGTCTTGGGCATCGTTGCACAGAAATGAATTTGTGAATGAAGACCTGAAGAAGGGAAGCCATCTGACAAATGCTGCAGCTCTTGGTGGCACTGATTAGAAGCCGTTCAGAAACTGGGAGGTGGGGGAGCACATACATCATTAATCTGAAACACAAGCTGCACGTAAGTTTTGCAAAACAGAGGGCTTGTTCCCCCTGCCTCCCCTGGCATGAGCTACCAGCAGGATATTCCAGGGAATTATCTGCCACACCTAGATCCCAGTGTATGCTCCATGTGTTTTCACATGACGGGACAAAGGATCATCCCCCATGCAGGGAGGATAGAGCTACATGATCTTTAAGGTCCCTTCCAACCCAAACCATTCTATGATTTCCTGCATCACCAGAGGAAAAAGCCTTCCTCTAATAGACCACTTTTCCTTCCTAATGGTGAACATTATCTAATAGCAATAGCTGACCTAAAAACAGAAACAATGAAATATCATGTGTGCTCTCATTATAGCCACTGAAGTAGTTATGGTCCCATTTCATGGAAGGAATATGTAGGTGATAATAACCTTACCAAAATGAAATGAAATGGTGCTGTCACTAATTCCATTTAATGCTCTAACAACATCCAAATTAGATGTGCTTATTAGTTCATAACATTGCTGGTTATAATTTTTAATCTCGGATAAATCTCTCCACAATGAGGAACTAATATAATGAGCTGGTAAGAAAACAACACAATTTGTAAATAACATTCTTAATAGCAATCCTGTGTGCCATGGCAGCAAACTGCCCAATACTCTTGCTCTTCTGTGACTTTTTCCTAATTATCTGTGGTGTGCTCTCAAATTTCCCTATAAATACCATTATTACTCTATTTTAAAGCAACTTCAGGGGAAACTAGCTTCTTTTGACATACTGTATACATTGTTGAGATGTTCTGAAGTTTCAGCATGCTGTAATTCCAGAGTTCATTCTGTTCATCTGGATATCATTCATGAAAAAGAGATTAAAAAAACCCAGTCATATATGAAGATTAATCTCTACAGTACAGCAATGCTGTCAACAAAATGAACAGCATTTTGTCACACTTTCCCTTGTACAAGTTCAGTTTGAACTGGGGAGCAGGGAAGGAATCAAGCCATGATTCCACAGAAAAGATATTTTGGATTTCCCCATGTATTTGTCTAGGAGAAAAGGGTACATCTGGAAGGAGAAAGTCACTATTCTAAAGAAATAGGCAATTGTGTATAAAGGCAATAAATTAGCAGGAAGGTTAATGCTTTTGACAAATATCAATATCAATACATCAAAACAACTTTATCAAGAAGCCTTGAGTGCTCCCAGCACCAACAAATAAAGATACATAAAAGCAAAACACAAGCTTTGACAATGTGAAAAGACTTAGAATGTTTCAGAGTCACAAAAGGATAGAAAATCATAAAATCACAAAATGGTAAAGAGATCATTTCCAAGGAAGAACATCTCAGATTCTTTAACTCTACTACTTAAAACAGTATATCTAGGTGAATAAAGTGTAAAGAATATATTATTCTTTTCATTTTCAGTGAGCTCAACTACCCACTATATATCGACAACAATCAACTATTTTTCCCGTTCCCCAGGTAACATGTCAGAAAGACACCAAGAAATCAGGCCCTTCAGAACACTGCTGCTGACTGTAGTTAACTTCAGCAAGACTGAAAAATGAGATTCTTCTCTAAAACTTTGTTGGAAAGGATTCATTCATGGCTTAGAGAGACAAAGTGAGAAGCATCTGTTATAATGTCCACTGGCTGGTCTCCATCAGTCTCTCCAAATGATTTTTTCAGATGACTGACAGCATTGAATGTGTAATGATCTATATAAGTCAGTTAAGATTAGTAGACCTAAGAGACTGAAAACAACATAGAAAGCTTTCAGTTGCACATTCTTGTTTCAGATCAGTTGTTTCATGCTTCTGGACCTATATTTAGCTTTATAACCTTATATTTTGTATTCAAAAAGGACTTGTGTAATTTTTTGCAGACTGTATTTGTTGGTCTCCCCACAGATACTGATTTCATTAACTCTAAACTTGTCCTTTCACCTAACCATTCTTCTGAGCATAAAGACCATTGGTTCATCTCGTCCGAACTGGATTACTATATTTGAATCTGATCACAAGTCACAACTCCAGCTCTGCAGGAAACACATGCCATCTTTCTTCATAGATGATGTCATAGCAATGACATCAATGAGTTTAGACTGTCATCATTTCAGTGTTCCTTATATTAGTATCAGATCAATAAGGGCAAATGCAAACCTATGAAGCACCAGATTTCTGTCCAGCTTCAGGAAATTAAGATCACAGAGCTGAAAACAAAGGTACAAAATGGAGCATTTTTAGGGAAAAAAAACCACAAGGCCTCCTGGATCCTACTGACATACAAGGGTTTCAAAACACAGGATAATGGAAAATAAAATTGACCAAGCACTATTAAAGATACTTATCACAGAGTCACAGAATGGTTTGGGTTGGAAGGAACCTTAAATTTCATCCAGTTCCAACCCCCCTGCTGTGGGCAGAAAGACCTTTTGGTAGATCAGGCTGCTCAAAGCCCCATCCAACCTGTCCCTGAACACTTCCACGGATGGAGCATCCACAGCCTCTCTAGGCAATGTCTGCTAGTCTCTTACCACTCTCACTGTAAAGAATCCCTTCCTAAAATCTCGTTGGAGCCTTCTCTTCTCCATGCTGAACAACCTCAACTCCCTCTATCTGTCTTCATAGGAGACACTTATGTCACTTAGGTTTCTGAACCCCAGGTGGCTGTATAGGTGCAGGAATCTTGTCCTCTTGTGTCACTGTGATTGACCACTCTTAAATACAGGATGAGCAGCTAGATACACCCCTGATCTGACACAGCACTGCCACCTGTCTTAACTGGAAGAGAAAACAGCACAAATGGAGAATGTGACTATTGAATGGAAAGCTGCAACAACTTCTTCCTTGCAGCCTTTCCCGGTAAGAGTGGAACAGCTCCACCCACCTCAGACCCCTCTCCTGCCCTGTGTGGCTGTGTAACAATGCTGCCTCCTTTCACTCCGAGGAAAAGCCTGTACCTGCATGAGCTACAAAGCAAATCAACTACAAACTAGTTTTTCATGATGGGTATAATTCAAAAGAAAAGCGAAGCAAAAACCTTGTCAGTAATATTACCTAAAGGGAGAAGACAAGATAAAGTCTCTCTTAAATCCCTCACCATCTCCAGTTCAGCTCAGGCTCTGTGTTGATGTGCAGTAGGATAATATCCTTGAGTAGGTTTTGAATTGATTGTGACAAAGCTACATTCCTGTCAGTTGGTGCTGTTATTCTTGTCACTTATCCTGTCTCCCTGTTCTCTCTATGCAGCAAACGATGCCAGTCACTTGTCTGCCTCTTTCACAACAGTTTCTGCATCTTCTTTCAGACCATGTAAAGAGGTTCTTAAACAACTTTCTGAACAATTATTTTTGCATAATTTTCTGCAGTCTGGGGACAACATTTTAGGAACCAAGGCACTTTTTTACTCCCAACATACCAGTTTATCAGGACACAGATAATCTTCTGTCAAGATTTATACTAAGGGTCAGAGTGGTAGGGAATAAAAAAGGGAAAGAATCGAGATACCATTGCATTAAGAGTATGGTTTTGTTCTTTGTATTTCAACCTTATTTCTATTTTCTTTTTTCTGTCTCTGTAGGTCATAAAAAATCCAATGAAAACAGAACTATCCCTATCTACCTGAATAGCAACTAGCACAGCGATCCATCTTCTCTGACTGTGGCTTCTGTGACTCCAGAGCTTGTTTTCCTACTGAAGACCTGATTATGTAAAAAGTTGCAAATTTATCAGCATTTATATCAGCCTTATATTCAAAATATTCCCACTTTGTGCTACCCACCTAATTGACTAAAAAAACCAACAAAAACACACCTTTGTATCTTAGTCCTTTTTTTTTATGAAATTGAAGCTCAGCATGTGTGTTTGGTATGTGTGTTTGCACATCTTTCCCAACATCTTTGGAACCTACAGGTTGATTTTTCATGCAAGTCAACATCAGTCTGAAAGACAATTAGGTTTCTAAAAGTTCATGAAAACAGTTGGATCCCAATCATGCCCCAGCCAAAGGGAAGCCACAAGCCTTGAGGGTATACAGCTTGAACAGAACTAAAGAGAAAAAGTTTGGATGAAGAACTTCTTTTCTTGACCAAGGCCAGTCATTAGTGGTGTTCCCCAGGGGTCAGTGTTGGGCCCAGTTCTCTTTAATATCTTTATTGATGATTTAGATGAGGGGATTGAGTGCACCATCAGCAAGTTTGCAGATGACAAAAAGTTGGGGGGGGAGTGTGGGTCTGCTGGATGGCAGGAGGGCCCTGCAGAGGGACCTG
>NW_008691817.1:23107-24882 GCF_000695815.1 Acanthisitta chloris | reverse complement strand
AAGAGAGAGGGAAGAGCCCCTGAGGGACAGGAGAACTGTTCGTGAACGGGAGCAGGAACAGCCGTGAGACACGTGAGAGGGTGGAGCGAAGGGCCCCAACTGACCAGAGACGTGAGAGACGTGAGAGACGTGAAACATGTGAGGTTGAAGGGGATGTAAGGAGAGAACATGAGTCAGAGAGGCATGAAAGGACACGAGAGACCAGAGAAGCTGCAGCAGAAGCTGATGTGAAGGTGCACCGTGAGATCAGGGAACTGGAGCCACGTGAGGACCTGAGAAGGAGGGAATGTCCTCGTGAATGTGAAGAGGAAGAGAGGAGGATTTGCCGTAGAAGAGAGAGGGAGGAACCTCTGAGGGAGAGGAGAATTGATCTCCAAAGGGAGCAGGACCTGGAGGTGTATGAGCGTCGTAGCCGTGAGAGACGTGAGAGGGAGGAGCCTGTGAGGGAGAGAAGAATTGATCGTGAACGGGACCAGGAGCTGGAGGTGTATGAACGTCGCAGCCGTGAGACACGTGAGAGAGAAGAGCCTGTGAGGGAGAGGAGAATCAATCGTGAACAGGACCTGGAGGTGTATGAACGTCGCAGCCGGCAGAGACGCGAGAGGGAGGAGCGAGGGGTCACGGCCACCCGGAGGGAGACCAGTGACCAAAGCATACTGCAGGTCCTGGAGGAAGAAGAGGAGAGAGATGAAGAGCGAAGCTTCTACCAGACCCTGGAGGTGGATAACAGCGACCTGTGCCTCCCAGGAGAAGAAGCTGCGGTGACTGACCTGAGGGTGCGTTACATCCCGGCTGACCCCGAGCTGCGGCCGCAGGTGCAGGTGGTGCCTCAGCCCTGTGAGCCTCAGACCATTGCCTACTTGGTCCATGTGATCCAGAACTTGAGTGATCCTGAATCTACCACCTACAAGATCATCTGCCAGCAGCCTGGCAGCCTGGGCCAGCCTGTCTGCATGCTATATGTCCCCTCGGCCACCACCTGTCCCCTCTGCCAGGAGCAACCACCCAGAGCCAAGAGCCCAGAGGGATGAGAGGGAAACAGAGGAGTGTGAACCTCCAGCCTCCAGCTCCCAGGAAAACACAAGGGATCTTGGTGAGCCACGGGAGAGATCTGGTGCTGGAGTGAAGGAAAGAGCTCATCAAACTTCTGCCTCCGATCCAGGTGCTGCCAAGGGGGATTGCTGCCAGGCCAAGTCCAAGGAGGATCGGAGGCTTCAGCGCCCTGAGATCCCTGACACGGAAAAGAATCAGCCCCAGGGAGATGGATCGAAAGCCACCAGGGAGAAGGTCCCACGGGAGCCTGAATCCAGCTGCCAGGTGAGGGAGCGTGAGGATGGGAAGGCCAAGAGCTGCCCAGCTCTGCTCCAGGCTCCGGAGCCACGGGAAGGCTGTGAGACAGAGCGGAGAGACCCGGGAGAGAGCCGACCCCGTCCGCCCAGGAGAGATCAAACCAGCCACATCCGTGAGGATGGAGAGCTTCTCCCTCCGGAAGAGAGCTGCCAGGCACGGCAGGACGAGAGCAGCAAGAGGAGCCCTCGGGCAGCGAGCGAGTGCCAGGCTGCGCGCAAGGACGAGCCACGTCCGGGCACCAAGCAGAGCCAGAGCCCTCCTGGCCCCTCTGTCCCACGGGAGACTCCGAGTCGTCCCACTGAGGATGAGGCCAAGGCACCTTAGGGGAAACGTGAGGCTTCTCCAGGCCTCTTTGAGGATCACTTCTGCCCTGGGATGTCACTGGGTGGTGGCACAGAAGTGTTTGACTCAGAGAGGTTCATGGA
>NW_008691817.1:20569-23054 GCF_000695815.1 Acanthisitta chloris | reverse complement strand
AGGCAGAGAGTTACCTCAGGAGCTGCAGCTTCTGCCTCCCTGCATGGTTTCTCCACCTCAACACAGTATTTAGTCACTTTTCCTGCTCTAATTGGAGTCCTTGGGTCTCTCTGTCCTTTATGTCTCTGTCCTCTCTTGTCCCCTGTGGCATGACCACTCTGCACCTCGCTGTGCTCACATCTCCCCAGCCCCATGGACCTCGTGTCAGCTTCTGCTGTGCAACACAACATAAACCCCAGTAGCTCATTTTGGGGGCTGAAAGTCCTCAAGGCTGGGAAAAAAAATCCCACTTTTGTCGACTTTATTCCACCAAAACCAGCTGAGCAGAATCCCAGCTCCGGCCTCGGGGGGATCAGAGAACCTGAGTGGTGTTGTGGTCACTGTGGGGTGGTGGTGCTGGTTGTCTCCTTCTCCTTCACACTGCTGTATTGCATGAAAAATCTGAATAAAGACCTGATGAGTGCACCGAGTGCTGCAACCTTCATCCTCACAGCTCCTCCCGAGGGGCTCAGGGAGGGTATCCAGGGTCAGGTCACATGTTCCTCCCGATCCCAGCCCCTCCCTGCAGACATGGCATGCTGGAAATCCTACCCAAATCCCACCACGACGTGTCTACAAGCTCACAGCCTGCTCCAGCCTGGTGCCAGAGGATGTCCCCAGGGTCAGTCACAGCCGGAGCGATGCTCCCCACAACGTCCTCCTCGTGCGCGACGCTCACACGCCGCGGTGACGAACATATGGCAGCACAGATGGTTTGTCTGCAACCAGGGCCAAAGCCTGGACTGCAAACACACACAGCAGCAGCAGGAAACATCTCCAGTTCCCCCAGGGCAGGCAGGATGAGGCCAGGCCATGGCTCCCTCTGGGATTTGCTCCTGCAAAAGAGGAAATGACACTTCTCCCCCCAACAACCAGCATGGATTTTCTTAAGGGGAGTTGGAAAATGCAGGTGGAAGTGGAAAATCCAGCAGGTTTCCTGCCCTCAGCTCCCAGGGGTGGAAAATCCAGTTTGGCAGGGGCTGGGTTGAGGCGGGGGGAAGTACTTTTCCCCCAGTACATGGGAATAACAGAGAGTTTGGAGGCATAAAATGGGGGTAAGAGAGGAAAATGTGTTGGAGGCAGCTGCTCCCTGACTGCTGCTTCCCTTTGTCCTGCTCCAGGCTGAGCCACAGCCTCCAGTGGGAATTCCCGAGGAGTGCAGGGGCTGGAAGCTGTCCCAGATCCCAGAACACTCCGTGGCTCCTTTGTTACCACAACCTCTCTGCCCCAGGCTTCCCTCGAAGCTTTTTGGGAAAACAGATTTCCCCAAAAGGGATGACCCAAAAAGGAGCGAGGGGCACAAAAAAAGGAGGAGAAAACATGGGTGTAAATAACTGTAAAGACTAAAACTCGTGAGGGAAAGGGCTGGAGAAGGTAAGGAGGGGCCCAGCACATTCCTGGGCTGGAGGCAGGAGCAGGGACACGTCCGGATCTGCCGTTAGACGTTGCCCAACGAGGCTGAGTCAGGCTTAGGGCGGAGGCTGCGGCTGGAGGATCCCAACGCCTCTCTCCAGCTCCAGCTCCAGCTCCAGCAGCACAGCCAGAGCCATGGTGAGTGCACTCAGACTCCTGGAAGGGCAGGGAGAGGTGGCTCCGTAGGGTAGGAGGGTGATGGCACAGGAGCTGCTCCCACAAGAGGCTCCGGAGACGGAGAGACACGCTGGGCACGGGACGGAGTGGGCAATGCCAAGGGCTGAGCACACTCATTGCTCCAAGCTCTGCTCTGGCTGCTCCCAGGGCTGGGAGGGTGTCCTGGGTGGGATTGTGTGATTCCAGGGCAGATCACACCTCTCCGGGAGAGGAGATTTGGGCATGGGAAGGTGCCCAGGACTGAGCTAAAGGCTGTGCCGGGCGAGAGGAGGCAGAGTTGGAGTGTCCCATCCGTGTGCAGGTGTTGCCACTTGTGTTGTTCCCTCCTTTCTCCCCACTGATACTTCCCTGGCCATAGCCAGGCTCGGGGCTGCAGCTCTGTCCCCTCTCCTGTGCCCCCACAGCCCAGAGCTGAAGGAGGAACAAGTTGGCACCTCTCAAACTAACCAGAACAGGCTGAGCTGAGGCTCAGGCAGGGCAGGAAGTGGCAGGGAGGCCCCAGGAGGTTGAGGTTGGGCAGGGAAGGGTGGGATTCCCCCAGTTCGCCCTGCACTGCTTTTCCCAGAGCCTGGAATATGGGAAGGGGAAGAGCTTTACATCTACCTGGAGCCGTGGGGAGGGGAAGAGCTTCACTTACCCCTGGAAATATGGGAAGGGGAAGAGCTTTACATCTACCTGGAGCCGTGGGGAGGGGAAGAGCTTCACTTACCCCTGGAAATATGGGAAGGGGAAGAGCTTTACATCCACCTGGAGCCGTGGGGAGGGGAAGAGCTTTATATCCACCTGGAGCCGTGGGGAGGGGGAAGAGCTTCACTTACCCCTGGAGTCGGAAGGAGGGGGGAAGAGCTTTACATCC
>NW_008691817.1:0-20523 GCF_000695815.1 Acanthisitta chloris | reverse complement strand
GGGGAGGGGGAAGAGCTTCACATCCCCCTGGAGTCGTAGGGAGGGGGAAGAGCTTCACTCTCCCCTGGAACTATGGGGAGGGGGAAGAGCTTCACATCCCCTTGGAGTTGAAGGGAGGGGGAAGAGCTTCATATCCCCCTGGAGTCGGAGGGAGGGGGAAGAGCTTCACTTTCCCCTGGAACTATGGGGAGGAGAAGAGCTTTACATCCCCCTGGAGCCATGGGAAGGGGGAAGAGCCCCACATTCCCCACCCCACGTCCCTCTCAACTTTCCCTGTCTATGCCTACGGGAGAAGCCCCAGGCCACCCATCCCTCCCTGCCCCGGGGCAGGAGGTTGGGATGGCAACGCCGTTTGCATTTTTCTCTCCTGACTCAGTCCCCGCTGAGCCTGGGCAGGGCAGGGGGAGGGAAAAGGGGAGGGAAGAAGTTTATCTCTCCAGATTAGCAACCCGAGCCAAGCCCTGGTTGCAGCACAAAGTCCCAGGACATTCCTTCCACTGGAGCTAACACCCGCAGGGCATTTCCCACGGGTCCGTCCGTCGCGGGGGCGATGGGGATGAGGATGGGGATGCAGATGAGGATGGGGATGGGGTGGGAGAACTCCTGGCACGGACTGTGCTCTCCCCGCAGCCCACGGAGACCGAGCGCTGCATCGAGTCGCTGCTGGCAGTGTTCCAGCGCTACGCGGGCAAGGAGGGCGACACCACCACCCTCTCCAAGAAGGAGTTCCTGGCCTTCATGAACACCGAGCTGGCTGCCTTCACCAAGGTGAGCCGCAGCCAGGGCCAGAGGAGGCTTAGCCAGAGCAGCTGTGGCTGCTCCATCCCTAGTGGGTTGGGGATAAGAACGACCTGGGCTGGTGGGAGGTGTCCCTGGGGGTGGGACTTGGACATCCCTTTAACCTCCTTTCCAACCCAAACCATTCCACGTGCTGGTTCAGGTTAGGTGTTAGGCATAAATCCTTCCCTGTGAGGATGCTGAGGAACTGATTAACTAAGTTAGAAACTTAAGCTTTATCATCGCTGCTAATTGTTACAGGGAGAGGGAAGAGTTGTTTGGCTGTTACGTTCTAAACAGGCTATTCAGGCTGCAATTAATAACAAATTAAAACTAAAGTGTTCTCCAGAAAGGTCACCTTGGAAGTAGTAGAATTGGTTGATGAAGAGAAACAAGTTTTAATCTGTGGCAATGCAATGATTGTTCTTAAAGTCCAATATAAACATAATTAGTGTTTATCTGTGTGATGTTTCATATCATCACTGGATTGTATTGAGGCACTTTGGCTGCTCCATTCCTGGGAGTGTTCCAGGCCAGGTTGGATGGGGTTGGAGCACCCTGGGCTGGTGGGAGGTGTCACTGCCACGGCAAGGGTGACTGGATGAGCTTTAAGGTCCTTTCCAATCCAACCCTTGACTCCATGGGCTCGGCAGCAGTTCCACCCTCGGGGGCTGGCAGTGATTCTCAGCTCTCCTGCAGAACCAGAAGGACCCAGGTGTGGTGGACAGGATGATGAAGAAACTGGACCTGAACAGTGATGGGCAACTGGACTTCCAGGAGTTCCTGAACCTCATCGGGGGCATCGCTGTGGCCTGTCACAACAGCCTAGTGCTGAAGGCCCCTGGGCCCTAGGCCCAGCTGCAGTATCCCCCCCACTGTGAACATTCCCATGCAACACTGGAAGCATCAGGATGGCAACATTCCCTTTCCCCCTTTTTAGGTAAAAAATAAAAGGTTTCAAACCCTCGTGAAAGGTTTGGTTTCAGCACCAGGAATGCAGCACAGATCCAGAGGGAACAGGATCGTGGAATCATTGAGTTGGAAATGGTCTCTAAGACCCTTAAGTCCAACCTAGGACCTCCTGTCTTGTCCCTTCACTGGGATCAGAGCCCAATCCCACCTGGCTGCACCTCCTGGCAGGGAATTGGAGGGAGCAGAAGTTCCCCTTGAGCCTCCTTTTCTCTAGGCTGAGCCCCCCCCACAGCTCCCTCAGGAGTTCTCCAGACCCTTCTCCTTGTCCTCCAGCCCTTCCCCAGCTCCATTCCCATCTCTGGACACCTCCAGCCCTTCCAAGTCTCTCCCAGAGACGTCCCAGCCCTGGAGGTGCCTCCCCAGTGCCAGCAGAGAGGAAAATCCCTGCCCTGGTCAAACAGGGAAGGATCCCTGGCCAAAGGGTTGGATCACTGTGTCCCACCCTCAGCTTCACCCCTGCTGGGAGAACATGTGTGTTCTCAGCCTTGTCCTCACCAGGAAGCACAGGCTCTGGGGCTCCTGGAGCCTGTGACATACCCTGGAGCCAGGCTCAGGAACACTAACTTCAGGGTCCAACTGCACCAGCTAAGAGCAGCAGTATCACATGAGCACTCAGGGTTAATTAGAGTTCTGGCAGCAGCAATTACACAGCAGTAATTAGCAGCCCCAAAGAAACCATTTCAGTGTGCAGCCTCCACCTTCTGGAAGCTTCAGCCCTCCGAGGTGCTGCTGGTGCAGAGAGGGAGAGGAGGAGAGTGGCAGGAGGAAAGGAAACATCACCTCTCGTGTCTTGGCGGAACCAACTGAGGCATGAAGCAGGAAGATGGAGGTGGTTAATGCACTTTATTATGCAGGAGCTGATTAGTTTGAGCAACGTTGTTATGACAACACCACAAAGAGTCAACACTAACACAACTATTGAGGCACTGCCAAGGCCCAGGGGAGCAGAACTGCCCCAGGGCTCGGCAGGGCTCCTGCTCCCACCCACACCCCGTGCCTGGAGCCAGGCCTGGCTCTCTTCCCCGGAGCTCGAGGGTGGCAGACGCGCAGCTGCTGCCTCTGGAGCAGGTCCTAGAGCACTGTGTGGCAAGCAGGAGTGGGCACTGCATCCTCTGGGAAAGATTTACCTTAGGACAACAGGACATGAAACCTTCATATCAGCTGGTCTAGAACCAGAAGGAAAAGCTGCTACTCCTGGGAGGTGGTTACATCTCACTGGGGAAGAGCAGGCAGGACAGCACGGGGGTGGCTGGGGGAGAGCCTGGGCTAGGAGCTGGGATGGGGCAGGGGAAGGTGCCCGTGGGCACTAGCGGAACTGGAGGGGGCTGATGCGCAGCCCCAGGACGTCTTTGCCGATCTCGGTCACCTGAGGAGCAAGAGAGAGAGGATTCCTGGTCAAAGGCAACTCAGGAGCACAACCACAAGCCCAGGAGCAGCATTCAGAGCCCTGGCTGCTCCACAGGACAGAGTCCCAGAGCAGCTGGAGGGAGAAGGCACCTCTGGAGACCACTCAGCCCAACCCCACCTGGAGCAGGTGACACAGGGACATGTCCAGGTGGGTTTGGGATGTCTCCAGAGAGAGACTCCACACTCTCCCTGGGCTCCTGTCCCAGGGCTCTGCCACCTCCATGGACACGAGTCCTTCCTCAGGTTGAGGTGGAACTTGTTGTGGTTTAGTTTTTGGCTATGACTCCTTGTGCTGTCACTGGGCAGCACTGGGAAGAGTCTGGCACCATCCTAACACCCCTTGGAGAGGTTTGTGGGGATTGAGGGGATCTTGGGTGAGAGATTGGCATGGATTGATGAGATCCCCCTCAGCCTTCTCTTCTCTAGACTAACCAGGCCCAGCCCTGCACCTCTCCTCATCAGAGAGATGCTCCAGACCCTTCATCACCCCAAACACACATGGATGACAACCATTATATCACAGCATCATGGACTCTCCCTGAGCTGGACTGGACTCCAAAGGTATCATCAAGTCCAACTCTTGGCCCTGCACAGCCCAAAAATCCCAACATGTGCCTGAGAGCTTTGTCCAAACTCTCCTTGGCGTGGGGCCGTGACCACTGTGTCACCCCTGAAGGCAACACCGACACTCATGGCACCTCCCAATTCCCAAACATGCCAAGTCCTCCAACACAACACAACACAGCACAACAGCACCAAGTGGGTTGAGGAGGACGTGGTGTGAGCTGTGGAAGGAATTCACAAGGGAAGCCCCAGGGGCTGGGAGTGGGTGAGTTGCCCTTACCGTAGTGACGCGGCAGATCTGCCCATGGAACTCTGGGCAGTAGCAGGCCCCGCTGAGGGGACACTTCTCCACGGGTTTGCCACGGTAGATGGGTCTGTAGGAGGCAGCACAGATGTCAAAGGGGTTGTGCATGTCGTAGTTGAGCTGGTAGGTGTCTGTGGGATTCTTCTCACACGCCGACAGGATCTTGCGCGTCTGCAAGAAGCAACTGTGTGGGCCAAGAGGCACAGGGAGACTCCAAAGAGGCTCTTCTACCTCACCTACTTCCACCTGTCACCTCCCAGAAAGTACCAACTTCCACCTGACCCCTCGTAGAAGTACCTGCTGGGCCACCTCAGGCTTGGGGCCGAGCTCCAGCAGCCTCCGGGCGAACGTCGCTGCTGTCTTGAAGTTCTTGAGCTTGAAGAAGAGGTTGAGAGCAGTTCTCAGCACCAGGATCATGTGCACAGGCTGCAGGTTGGAGTGGGTGAAGTAGGCAGCCATCTGCAGGGGGAGGAGGAGAGTAGAGATCCCATCACTGCCAGGCATGGGAGTGACTGGGAATGCTGCAGGGGATACCTCCCTCCCAGTGCCACATCTGCTTCAGGGGTGGGAAGATCAGAATTCCACATTCCTGATCCTGTTCTAAAGCCACCGTGAGGCCACAGTCTCCCAGGGAAGGAGTCCTGTACCTCACAGATTCTCTTCTGCTGCTCCAGAGTGTCCTTGGGCAGCTTCTTGCGCTCGATCTCCATGGAGAGCCCCACGATGTACTCACGGCAGATGGCAATGAGCTGCTGGGCCTGAGGGACAGGGGCAGGTCAGGCAGGGCCTCCTGCCCCAGGGGGACACAGCCCACAAGCAGGAGGATGTCCCTCACCTCAGCAATCTCCTGCTTGTTGTCCACCACCAGCAAGGGAACGCTGAGCAGGATGGAGCGGAACTTCTCCACGGCCTCCTCGAACTTGCCGGCAGTGGTGAGTTGGTAGCAGAGCTGCAGGCGCTGGATCAGGTCGTTGAGCTTCAGGCCCACAGCTGGGAGGGCATTCTTCAGGCCAGCTTCCTTCCTGGGGGGGTTAGGGGGACACAGGGATCACACCAGGGACACCCACACACCATCAGCTCAACCAAGGGAGTGTTCTCACAGGATCACTGAGGATGGAAAGGACCTCCAAGGTCATCAAGTCCACCCTGTGACCAATGTCTACCTTGGCAACTAGAGCAGGTCCAGCCACTCCCTGAACACCTACAGAGATGGTGACTCCACCACCTCCCTGGGCAGCCCATTCCAATGCCTGACAGCCCTTTCCATGGGGAAATTCCTCCTGATGTCCAACCTGAACCTCCCCTGGCACAGCCTGAGGCTGTTTCCTCTTGTCCCATCCCTTGACATCACCTGGCTGCACCTCCTGCCAGGGAGTTGGAGAGAGCCAGAAGTTGCCCCTGAGCCTCCTTTTCTCCAGCCTGAGCTCCCTCAGGAGTTCTCCAGACCCTTCTCCTTGTCCTCCAGCTCCATTCCCATCCCTGGACACCTCCAGCCCCTCAGTGTCTCCCCCAGTGATGTCCCAGCCCTGGACACAGCCCTGGAGGTGCCTCCCCAGTGCAAACTGGTGACCTGGCTTTGACCTGTTTCTCATCAGCTCAACACAAAAGGCACCTTTGCTTCCCTTACTCTCCCACCTACAATTCCCAGCTCTCTCTATCCTCCACAGGCTGGGAAGTCTAGCTCAGCATCCCTGGAGGTCCTAAAGGATTATCTGGACATGGCATTTAGTGCTCTGCTCTAGCTGACGAGGTGGCGATGGGTCACAGGTTGGACCTGGTGACCTTGGAGGTGTTTTCCAACCTCAGTGATTCTGGGATGTTTCTCCAGTGGCTTCCAGGAGACGCAGAGCAGAGGCTGCAGGAGGGCCATGGCAGGGGAAGGGGCAGGGCAGGGCTCACCAGTTGCGGTGTGGGTAGCTATACATGGCAGGCAGACACGGCAGGGCCTGGTAGGTCGTGCGGCCACGGGCAAAGGTTTGCAGGAACAGCTGCTTGTAGGGCCCAAAGTTTGTCACTCCCACCTGGTCGTGGAGGAGCTGGAGAGACATGTGGAGAGAGACACTTGTCTGTGCTGAGTTACACTGGCACAAGCAGCACTGAGGCTTCTCCTTGCTCCTCACCCAGGGAGAACAGGGCACAAAGGGATTCACAGGCCACAAAAGCTTCCGAGTGGATCAGAGGCCAAAATTCATGGGACAAGGCACAGTTTGTCCTTGGAAAGTCCATGGGAAACTTACCCTCATTGCTGTCTCAAAGGAACCTGCCAGGATGTGGTCAACAGGCAGCTGGGAATTGTTACACCACACCTAGGAGAAGGGGAACACACAGGAGGAACTGTCATGTTCACATCTCCTACCTGCCCTCACCACCCCTAATGTTCCCATCACCAACTGCCCAAGTTGTGCTCCCAAGGAGTGAAACCAAAACAAGAAGCACCAGAGCAGGAAGTTCCTGGGAAGGACAATCCCAGAGCTGACGTGGCTGTTACCTGGGCTGGGCTGGTGCCCTTGGTGGGAGGCACAAAGAATCCATCCTCTGCTCCTCCTGCAGGCCCAGCAGGAACATCCTGGGGGAACACAGAGCAGGGATTGGTGGGGAAGGTTCCAGCACCCAGAGGAACTCAGAGCTGTGGTGACCAAGCCTGAAGAAGCCCAGAGCAGCTCTCCCCCCACACCTCCACCACCAGCTGTCCCTGCACTCCCAAGGAGACATCAACAGCCTCTCAGGAGCCTCCTACCAGTTCAGGTGGAAGATCCAAATCTTCTTCAACTTCCCATCCTCCTCCTTCTTCCTGTCCCTTGCCCAGACCTTCCTCTCCAAAGCCTTCTCCAGCATCCACAAAGCCATCTGGGTGGAAGGGATGGGGGGACACAGTCAGAGCCCTGACCCAGGCACACCCTGACATTCTTGGAAAACTCTTGGGTGCACCCACCTTCATCCAGCTGCAGCTCTGCATCCTCTCCCCAGCCCTCCGTGCCCACCGTGTCGATGTCAATGTCGGCGGCCAAGGCTCCTCCTTTGCCTGCACAGGGAAGGAACCTTCAGGACCTGAGCAAGAATTCCCCTCCAGTGCTCCAGTCCCACCTTGTGCTGAAAGCACAAAGGTTGCCCAGAATCACTGAGCTTGGAAAAGACCTCCAGGATCATCAAGTCCAACCTATGCCTCATCTCCACCTTCTCACTGAGTGCCACATCCAGTCACTCCTGGAAGAGGCTGAGCCCTCCCAGCTCCCTCAGGAGTTCTCCAGACCTTTCTCCTCACACTCAAGCTCCTTCCCCAGCTCTGCTCCCATCTTTGGACACCTCCAGCCCCGCAACGTCTCCCTGCTCCCATCTTTGGACACCTCCAGCCCCTCAACGTCTCCCTCAGTGAGGGCCCATATCTGGACACAGCACAGGTATCTCCACCCTGCCCATCCCACCTCCCTGCAGCTTCCCAAGGCTGGAACCACACCTTTGCTAGCAATGGTTCCCTCGAAGAAGCCCTTGGAGACAGTCAGCAGTGGCCAGTTGGTGTCCAAGGGCATGACAGGAGCAGGAGGCTGCAGCAGCTTCGCATTGGGGTCGATGTCTGGGATCTGAGCAGGGAGGAGCAGGAAAGAAAGGCCATGTAAGGACAATCCCATCCCTTGGCCTGCCCACAGCCTCCAGCCTGATGTGGAGATGGTTCCTCCCTCCCAGAAAGGAGCTTCCCACTCCTCTACCACCAGATCCCACCGTTGCCTTGTCCCCAGGCTCTCCAGAAGCATCAGGCAGCTCACTCACCGTTTCCTTTTCGGGATCAAAGGTTTCCTTCAGGCTTTCAGCTTCCTCATCCAGACCATGAGTGGCAGCTGTGAGATAGGCCAAGGACTCTGGAATGAGACACAAGGAACCACAGAACCATTTAGGTTGGAAAAGATCATCAAATTCAACCTCAAGACTCCTTTGCTCCCCATCCCATCACAACACGAGTGCATGTTCCCCACCACCCAGAGAAAGGCAATGTCCTGCTGGCACAGAGGGGTCAGCAGCACCCCAAGGTGTGGAGTCACCCCTAGGCTGTCCCTGGATTTAGGAGTGACCAGCAGAACATGATCTACAGTTGATCCAGGTCTCCCAGATGCTGCCCTAGCTCTTGGGTTACTTTGTGCTGAGTTCCTTGGGTAAGGGATTGTGCTGATCTGTCTCCAGAACGGATTGTCCATCCCAAGAGCTTCTCCCCAGCTCCCAGGGACAGATTTCAGCCTGGTGTTACTCACTTTGCCCACAGTTCTTCAGGATCCTCACTCTCTCAGCCACATCCCCCAGGTACAGGGCGTTCTGGTAGTGACCACTCATGTCTTTGCGGATCTCAGCTGGACCAAGAGCAAAACAAAGTCACCATAGCTTTGCTGTCCATGCCACTCCACTCCCTCTGGAAATGGCACTCAGATGCTCTGATCTCCTTTGCCACCACCCTGGCACTCACCTATCTTCATCATCTTCCGCAGCTTCTCCAGGTTGCCAGTGATGAGGTAGAGGAAGGAGAGTCTGTCGAAGTTCTTGGTGCGCTGGTAGCACATCTCCACAATCTGGTGGTTCCCCTGCAGCAAGGCCACTTCTCCCAGTTTCTCCCAGCAGTTCTTGTCATCCAGAGCTTTGGCTGCTTCCAGAGCAATCTAAGGAGAGAAGTGACATGGGTACAAGGGCCTGGCAGACAGCAATGTCCTCTGCAGGCTTCTCGTGGTGATGCCCATGATGGAAAGATGGAACCACAAGGATCACTGCACTGAATCACATCCAGCTGAAGGCCTGAACATCATCCTCAACTCTACCACCTTCAACAACTTCCCAAGACTCCTCGTTTCCCCATCACATCCAGCTGAAGGCCTGAACATCACCCTCAACTCTACCTTCAACAACTTCCCAACACTCCTCGTTTCCCCGGGAGACAGCAAGGGTTGGAAGCAATGCCCACGAGACGTGCCTTCCCTCAGCACCACCTCACCTCAATGTTGCCACACTCCAGTGCCAGGCTGAACCGTGTCTTCTCATCCTTGACAAAGTGCAGGGCAACCTCTGGGTAGCCTTTCTTCTGCAGGTAGGCAATGATGGACTGGCCCACAAGCTTGGCATTCCTCACCATGTGCAGCACCTGCAGAGCAACAGCTCAGTGAGAACTTCCCTTCGTCCCCAGGTCTAGGGAAGGGACAGCACAAGGTTTCTCATGTCCATGTGGCTCACTGTCCACGTGGAGACAAGTGACATGTGTATCTCAGGTGACAAAGAGCAGTGGTGACCCTCAGGGGTTGATGTTGGGGCTGGTACTGCTCAACATCTGGACAGTGGGACTGAAGGACCTTCAGCATGTTTGGTGATGACACTGAACTGTGTGGTGGAGGGAAGGGATGGATCCAGGGGCACCTGGACAGGCCAGAGAGGTGGAGACTCCATTTGGAATCCAGTTCTGGTGCCCTCAACATAAGAACATGGACCTGTTGGAGCAAGTCCAGTGCTAAGGGGACTGGAGTCCCTCCCCTATGGACACAGGCTGAGAGAGTTGAGGTTGTTCAGCCTGGAGAAAAGAAGGTTGTGTGGAAACTTCACAGCACCTCCCAGGATGTGAAGGGGCTCCAAGGAAGCCAGAGAGGGACTCCTCATCAGGAACAAGGGGAAAGAGGGGAAATTTAGGTTGGAGATAGGGAAGAAATTCTTCTCTGTGAGGGGGATAAATGGAGGAGGAAAGGAATGGAATTCCTTGTGGCTGCTCCATCCCTGGGAGTGCTCCAGGCCGGGCTGGACACTTGAACACCAAGGCCCAGATGATCTTTAAGGTGCCAACCCATTCCATGCCTCCTCACCTCATCGTACTTCCTGTTGATGAGTGCCAGCTTGAACTTGAACTCGGTGGGGTCGATGGTGAGGACCCGCGGGCGACACTCCCTGTCCAGGCAGTACACGTTGTTGCCCTTCACGCGGGTGACGTAGATGGGCAGGTCCAGGGTGCGGATGATGCCATGATCCCTGTGCCCACACACAGCTCCACGTCACACCCATGCCAAGCCAACATCTTCCCCCACCCCACACAGAGCTCCAGGCTGGGGGAGGAGAGGCTGGAGAGGTGTTGGGCACAAAGGGACTAGGGGGTGCTGGTGGCACAGCTCAGTGGGAGCCAACAGTGTGCACAGGTGGCCAAGGAGGCCAAGGCCACCTTGGCCTGGCTCCAGAAGAGTGTGGCAGCAGGACTAGGGCAGTGCTCATCCCCCTGGACTGGGCACTGGGGAGGTCACAGCTCAGTGCTGTGCTCAGTTTTGGGAACACATGTCCAATGAGGCTCATCCAAGGCCTAGGACACATGAGGAAAGGCTGAGGGAGTTGGGTTTGCTCAGCCTTGAAAAGAGGCTCAGGGGTGACCTCATGGCTCTCTACAGCTCCCTAAAAGGAAGTTAGGGAAGGTCTCTCCTGCCATGGCTGCAGGGAGAGGACTAGAGGGAATAGCCTTGAGCTGAGACAGGGCAGAGGAGACATTAGGAATTATTAGGCTCTGGGATATTGCCCAGGGAGGTGATGGAGTCACCATCCCTGGAGGTACCTAAGAGACACCTGATGCTGGAGGATATGGTTTAGGGGTCACAGGATTGACAGGTTAATCGTTGGACTTGCTGATCTCAGAGGTCTCCTGCAACCTCATGATGACTCCATGCCCCAAGGGAGGCCCAACAATGTGTGTCTCCTCAGGCTGAGGCAGAGGAGCAGATGTGGCACCAGACTCACCCCGTGGTGACAGCGTATTTGATGTGATTGCTGGTGGTGTAGATGAAGACTCCACTCTCATCCCAGGCCCCACTCTTGACACGGATGTTCTCGTGGATGTTGCACAGTGACTCCAGCTTCCTGTTGCAGATCATGATGGCTGGAGAGGGAAGGGAGAAGAAGTCAGGGTGAGGAACCTTCTGGTGTTAAATGGCTGAATTAGATGGTCACAGACTGGTTTGGGTTGGAAGGAACTGACAGATCACCTCATTCCAACCTCACCTGGACACCTCCCACCAGCCCACGCTGCTCCAAGCCCTGTCCAACCTGGCCTGGAACACTACTAGGGATGGAGCAGCCATAGCTGCTCTGGACAACCTGTACCAGTGCCTCACCATCCTCAGAGTGAGGAATTTCTTCTCTGTATCCAACCTAAATTTCCCTCTGTCACTTTGTCCCCATTCCCCTTGTCCTGCCACTGCAGCTCCTGGTGCAGAGTCCTTCCCTGGCTTCCCTGGAGCCCATCAAGGCAAGGAAGTGCCACAGGAGGCAGAAAAGCCATGGCACCCTGTCCCCACCCACCCCACTCACCATGCTTGGCCAGCAGAGCCACGTGGGACATGTCAGCAGACCAGATGACATACTTCACCTTGGAGATCTTCACCGAGGCCAAAGTCCTGGGAGAGGAGAGCATGACATCAGAGGGTTGGACCACTCCCACCCACAGCAAGCTCCAGGATCAAGCCCTGTCCAAGAATTCCCAGTGGCCAACAGTCTGAACCCAACCTCAGGTGCTCCAAAATCCCTTTGGAAGCTGCAGAATCCTAAGGCAGAACTGGATGTCTTTGCAGCAACACCAACCTCTCCCCAAACATGAGCAGTATTGTCACCTTGGAGGAACAACTGGCTTCACCCCACGTTTCTGAGAGGCTTTGGGAGTGGATCTAAGGGGATGAGGGGAATGAGGGATTTCCAAGCAGAATTTGCATGGTTGAATTTCCTCAGCACTTCCCAACAGGACTGGACAAAGGGATATAAACATGGAAATGAGGCAAGTTCTGGGACACAATCAATGCACAAACATCATATCTATCTGCAGATAATCCAGAACCTTCTGAAGCCTCCAAAAATGGCCAGAAGCACCAGCTCTGTGCCTGCTCTCTGTGGGCAATGACTCACTGAGCAGCACAAGTGTGTGGTAGAAACAGCACTGAGACAGAAATCCAGAGGGCTACACCACCAGACAAGCTGAGCTTGATGGAGTTTGGGTTTTGTGCTGTCTCTCCCTTTTACAGCACCCAACTCTGCAGTCACAGGCTTCACCAGGGCATGGCAAATATCTCACTGTGATCCATGGCACGATGCCTCCAGCACAAACTGCACCTTGGCTGTGTTCACTCGCTGCTCTTCCCAACAGTTGTTGGCTGTGGTTTGATCAGCTCTGGCTGCAGCTGATGCTGAGTTCTGAGAGCATCAATAGCCACCACATGTCCCCAGAGGCCTCAGCCAGCAGGATCCTGGTACCAGAGCTACTCCTACCAGGTCTCACCTCTTCTGCTGCACATCAAAGAGGGTGATGGAGTCTGTGTCCCTCAGCAACAGGTTCCCCGTGCCAGCGTAGAAGATCTCATCACAGTTGGGCACCTGCACCTTCTTCGTGATCTCATTCTTCAGGTTTTTGATGAGGATCTGCCATGGGATGAGAGGAAACGTGACAGCAATTAGGGAGGTTCTCCTCTTGTCCCATCCCCGGGAGCAGAGCCTGACCCCACTTGGCTGTACCTCCTGCCTGGGTGTTGGAGAGAGCAGAAGTTCCCCCTGAGCCTCCTTTTCTCCAGGCTGAGCTCCCTCAGAAGTTCTCCAGAACCTTCTCCTTGTCCTCCAGCCCTTCCCTAGCTCCATTCCCACCTCTGGACACCTCCAGCCCCTCCCAGTGATGTCCTAGCCCTGGAAGTGCAATTTCCACCATCTCCCCATTCCTTTCATGCTGCGAAGTGACCCAAGTGGCTTCACATACCTCCCTTGGTCACCTTCCCTCCCTGAGCTCCCTGTGCAGCAGATTCAGTGCCCAAACCCTAAGCAACACTTCTCCTCGTCGTGTGTGCCCACAGGTCACTCTGGGACAGCTCTGTCTCCCTGCTGGGCTCATCCCTGGGATGGGGATGGATCCCAGCCCAGCAGGACCAGGTCAGTCTCCATCTCTCCAGGGGCACAGCTCCCTGGTGGAGCTGCTCCTCACCGAGTGCATGCGGTCCAGGACGGCGAAGCGGTTCCGCGCCACCCACACGGCTGTCAGGCCCGACGAGCGCTTCCCCTCCGGAGCTGCAACGGCAAGAGGGCAGGGCTGAGAGCTCCAGCAGCCTCCAAACCCAGCCTGGCTCCAGAGCTGCTCCACCACTCACTCCTGTCGTGGTTTAACCCCAGCAGCAACCCAGAACCACACAGCAGCTCACACCAACGGGATGGGGGGGAGAATCCGAAGGGTGAAAGCTTGAAAAGCTCTTGGGTTGAGATAAAGATGGTTTAATAGGGAAAGCAAAAGCTGCACACACAAGCAAAGCAAAACAAGGAATTGATTCACTGCTTCCCATGGGCAGGAGGGATTCAGCATCTCCAGGAGAGCAGGGCCCATCACATGTAATGGCTCCTTGGGAAAACAAATGCCATCACTCCAGATATCCCTCCTTCCTCTTCCCACCTTATACATTGAGCATGATTGTCCTATGGTATGGAATATCCCTTTGGTCAGGTTGGATCACCTGTCCCAGCTGTGTCTCCTCCCAGTCTCCCATGCACCCCCAATTCCTTGCCAGTGTGGCAGTATGGGAAGCAGCAAAGACCTTGGCTCTGTGTAAACTCTGCTCAGCAATAACCAAAACATCTCTGCATTATCAACC
The DNA here is from genome assembly GCF_000695815.1 of Acanthisitta chloris. Lineage (NCBI taxonomy): Eukaryota > Metazoa > Chordata > Aves > Passeriformes > Acanthisittidae > Acanthisitta > Acanthisitta chloris. The sequence goes on along the minus strand of NW_008691817.1, from coordinate 6,888 downwards.
CTGTGTTCTGCACAAAACCCAAACATAACCTCACACTAGCCACTGGGAAGAATGTTAACATCCAGATACCTCCTAAATAGCTCCAGGGATGGAGCAACCACAGCTTCCCTGGGCAACCTGTGCAGTGTCTCAGCACCTCACAGGGAAGAATCCCTTCCCCATATCCCATCTCCTCCCTGGCAGCTGAAGCCTTTCCCCTTCTCCTGTCCCTCCAGGCCCTTGGAAATATTCTCTCCCCATGTTTCCTGTAGCACCTTCAGGCACTTGAAGGCCACAGTCAGGTCACCCCAAAGCTTCTCTTCTCCAGCTGAACCACCCAAGTGCCTCAGCCCCTCAAGGCCCTTCATAGACTCACCAATACTTTACCTATCAAAAGTTCCTAAACATCTCTTTTCCCTCTCCAGATCCACCTCTGGCTGTGCCCAGCAGAGAATCCTTCCCCCCCAGCCTCAGAGGAACCCCCAAATCTCTGCCCAAGGGAGCTGAGTTGCAGCCTCTCTCCTCCCTCACTCCACTCCTGCCCTGACTGCAGAGGCAGCAGGAACCAGCTGGAGTTTCAGATCCCAAATGGGATTCACAGTTACCAGCAAGAATGATTTGGGTTGGGATTTTTTTCCCCCCTAAATCATGTTTTGACTTGTAAATTGCCCAAAACTGATCTGGAATTTGCTGCGAGGAAAAATGACTCTTGGCACTGTCACTTTTATAGCCACTTTTCCAGGGGATAAAACCTCTCCGAACCAACCAAATGTGGTTCCAATCCATCTCTGCTGACAAGCCAGGAAGGTTCCTGCTGTGTGGGAAGGGAAAACACAAAGTTCCTAATCACCAAATGATAAAATATATATTTGGAGCAGTAAAAGTTGGGGAGGAACATGAATTTTTCACGTCAGGATGCGCTGACGGAGTGAGCTGGTGCTGCCAAACGACACGAGCTGCTGGGGAAGAGCTCAGAGGAACGAAGGGTTTAGCTAGAGCTCCACACAAGGGGTGGGAGAGAGGAGGAGAGGACAGAGAGGAGCACTCCCGAGGTCAGAAGGGAAGCAGCAGTGCCTACCATCAGGATTCTGGGAGTCTGCATCCTTGGGAATGCTGTAGAGGTCGTAAGTGCTGTTCTCCAGGTTGCTGGCTCTCTGCAGGGAGGGGACACACCTGGGTGAGAGGATTCCCAGCCCTGGAGGCTCCAGGGGAGCTGCTCAGCAGCAGAGACTCACCGTGCAGAGCAGGACGGCGTTCTCGGCAGGGTTGTAGGACATATTGAACACAGGGAACTTGGAGCCACTGCACAACAGGCATGGAGAGGAGAGAAACTCAGAGCAGATCAAGGTCACCCTCTGCTCAGTGCTCTCTGTTCTCCAAGTGTGTCAACGACCAGAGGAGCTCATCAAAAAACTGATGAGCTTCCTGACCCAAACCCACTTGGAAACACCATCACAACACCAGAACTCCCTGGACAAGAGTTGCCATTTCAGTTTGGAATTGAAAATGAGATAAAACAACATTTTTATCTATGTAGAGATAAAATTTGGCCTAAACCCACTTCTCTTAGGCTTTTTCAGTTCATCTGACATAAGGGTCAGCAGAAACTCAGGTCACCTTCTGCTAAGTGCTCTGTGTTCTCCAAACAGACCAAACACTGATGGATTTCCTGACCCAAACCCACTTGGAAACACCGTAACAACACCAGAATTCCATGGATAAGAGTTGCCATTTCAGTTTGAAACTCAGAACTAGTTAAAAGAAGAAACTGCATCCATGAATACACAAAACTTGACCTACACCCACTTTTCCTTAGCCTTCCTGAGCCCACCTGGCCTCCAGAGGTCCCTGAACCCAACATGACGACCTCCAGAGAAACCACCAAGGGATTCAGGGTGCTGCAACAGCTCTTGGGAGAGGATGAGCCACTCCTTACCTTCTCAGCTGCATGACAGCCACATCCTTGGAGCTGTTGAAGTCCAGCTGGCGAAGGAAGCGATCCTTCACGTAGTAGAGCATGTTGCCGTGCACGGCGTAGGCAGGTCGCTCGCGTTCCAGCTTGAACACGATCATGCCACCGTCGTGGCCTGCAGGAACCAAGCATGGCAGGTAAAAGGGAAGCAAATCCTAGCTGGATCTCCTTGCCACTCAGACACGGAGTGGGACAGATTTTACCTGCAGCAAAGAGGTTGAGGTTGGGATGAGCAGCCAACACCCAGAAGCGATCGTGGTCACGCCGGAAGGTCTGGACACCAGTGCTGCAGGAAGAACGCAAGGCAGAAAGTAAAATGAGAACATCCTACATCTCAAAGCCTTCCCAAAGAGCCTGAGGATGAGGTTGGATGAGCACTGACCGTTTGGACATGTCCCACACTCGGATGCTCTTGTCTTCAGAGTTGCTGAGGATGAGTTCCTGCCGCGGGTGGAAGACGGCGCAGGACACGTTGTTGTAGTGTCCTCGGCAGGTGTCAACCTCCCAGGCCTTGGATTCTGCCCACAGGTGGGAAAGGAGCAGGAAAGTAAGTCTTCAACCTTTCTGAGGTCTCTGGAACCACCAGCACAGCTCACCCAGCACAGGGATAACATGGAAGAGCTGAGAGTTGCACTGAGCTGCCCAAAGCACAACCACTGCCCATGGAGCTTCTGGCTCTGGGATCATCTCCATTCCTAACTCCACTGGTGCACACTCTAAACACTTCAGAGTCAACTCATACAACCTTCAGAGTCCCAGAATCTCTGAGGTTGGAGAAGACCTCCAGAGTCCAACCTCTGCCCCATCTCCACCTTGTCAACTGGAGCAGGGCACTGAGGGCCGTGTCCATGCTCCAACAAACACGACCACCAGTCACACATGCCCACAGACCCCTTTGAGCTCCAATCCCAGTTCCCCAGAGACTTCTCTCACCGTTCATCCTCCAGATCTTCACCTGCCGGTCGTCAGCTCCCGACACGATCAGGGGCATGGTGGGGTGGAAGGCAGCCCAGTTCACCCCCCTGTCATGGCCCTGAAGGCAACAAGAGACTCCTGAAGCAATTTGGGGACCAAATGGAAGGAGCAAAGCAAGGACAAGGCAAACAAGACAGCAGAGAAGCTTCCCTGATGCATCACTGGCCATGAGCCACAGTCTGATGACTAGGGTGAGGATGTTGTGCCAAGTCTAGACCCGAGTCAGGTGTTTGCACTCAGCTTTCCTGCACACACACACACACACACACACACACACTGAGGCTGTACCTCCAGGACATGTTTGACCACTGCATCCGTTGTCCCAAACAAATCCACTCCAGTGATTCCACGGACATCAGACTCCACAGCTCCGGGGGAAAGGTTCTTCTTCCTCAGGCCTTGGGATGCAAAGGGCAAGGAAAAGGGTTAGAGGAAGCAAAATAATATTATCACAGAATCACTGAGATTGGAAAAGACCTCCAAGGTCATTAGGTTCAACCTATGACTGATCTCCACCAGAGCACTGAGTGCCATGTCCACTCCTTGGACATCTCCAGGTGGGAAGCAGAAATGCTCCCAATCCCTCTCTCCCTTTGCTGAGGCCACGCTGGGGAGGAGATTTTGGAATGTGCCCCAAAGAACCAGGACCCAGGAGCCCAAAACCTGCTGAAAAAACCTCCCAGTGCTGTCAGGGGTTGCAGACAGAGCTGGAGCTACACCATGTGCTCCATGATGAGGATTATCACACAACAGCAGCAGACAAAACAGGAATAACTCTTCCTGGGAGACAGCTGGAGCCAGAACAGAATCCTGATGAGGACATGAGTCATTCTGAGGCAAAACTGGGGGGGCTGGAATGGTATTTTGACTCCATTCCTCACGTCTCTGTCGTTTTTTCCACCCAGCAATGTTCTCCCAGTGCCGTGTCCGACCGGAGCCACAGCTGAGTCAATAATCCAACACATCCCAAGCCTCCCCAGCACGGATCAGCTGAGGAAAAACAGCTCTGTACCAGCTCCAAACCCATTTGGCAGCTGTAGCTCTGCCAAGAGAGAGGGTTTGGGGGAGAGGCAGCAGCAGAGCTCAGTGGTGGAAGAGCTGTTAAACTCCCTGTGCTGGCAGGGAGTAGACAGGGACAGGTTTTAAATATCCAGGATATCCTGTCCCCTGGATGTCCTGGATATTGACACAGCTGGAGGTGCCTGAGCCTGTGCCATGGGACTGGATGGCTCTGGTTCTGGAATACTTTCTGCTCTACCAGCTAAGATCAGCCTTATTTTCACCTCTTCCTTCTAGGCTGCACGTTCCAATGCCTGACAACCCTTTCCATGGGGAAATTCCTCCTGATGTCCAACCTGAACCTCCCCTGGTGCCATTTGATTCCACATCCTCTTGTCCCACCCCCTGGAAGAAGCATCTAACCCCACCTGGCTGCACCTCCTGGAGGTTGGAGCCTTCTCCAGGTTGAAGAAGGTCCTCCCTGAGCCTGCTTTTCTCCAGGCTGAGCCCCCCCAGCTCCCTCAGCCTCTCATCACAGGATTTACTCTCCAGTCCCTTCCCCAAGCCCTTGGCTGAGGTTGGCTTTGCCCCCTTGGCGTGGGAGCTCACCAGAGATGTCCCACACACGCACAGTCTGGTCCAGACTGGCTGACACAACCAGGTCCTCTGAGGGGTGGAACTGGGCACACATCACGTAGTGGTTGTGTCCTGTCAGCACACTGCAAGGAGAAAAACAGACACCACCATGGAAAACAAACATCTATTCACAAATATCTCAACTGGCACTGACAGCATCGAGCTCAAGCCGGGCAAGGAAGAACAGGATTGCTACGAGCTGCTCTGCAAGGCTCAGCATGGCTGAGCATGTGGAATGGGGTGCAAGGACCTAAAAGATCATCCAGTTCCATGGCAGGGACACCTTCCACCAGCCCAGGTTGCTCCAAGCCCTGTCCAACCTGGCCTGGAACACTCCCAAGGATGAAGGAACAACAGCTTCTCTGGAATTCCACTCCAGTGCCTCAGCACCTCCCAGGGAACACTTTATTCCCAACATCCAACCCAAATTTCCCCTCTTTCAGCTTGAGCCCATTTCCCTTGTCCTGTCACTGCAGCTCCTGATGAAGACCCTCCAACATCTCTCCTTGCAGGGAAGATTCTCCCCAAAAGCCACAAATCCAACCCCAAAATGCGTTGTCCCTTTTGGAAACAACCACTGATCTTACCAAACACAAGTCCTGGACTGCCAGTTCCACACCCTGATGGTTTGGTCATCAGAAGCACTTAGGATCCAGGGATATTCCTAGAAAAGGTGGAAGAGACGTTAACCCAATTCCCACCCTCTGCCAAGGCAAGGACATCTCCCACCAGCCCAGGGTGCTCCAAGCCCCATCCAACCTGGCCTGGAACACTCCCAGGATGGAGCAGCCACAGCTTCTCTGGGCAACCTCTGCCAGGTCCTCACCTCCCTCACAGGACAGAATTCCTTCCCAGTATCCAATCTAACCCTTCCCTCTGTCAGTTGAAGCCATTCCCCCTTGTCCTGCCCCTCCAGGCTCTTGGCAGAGTCCCTCTCCATGTTTTCTGCCATCTCTCTCTCCACCCAGGAGAGCAGAAGAGCTTCCCTGTCCCCCCAGGGAGCAGCAGGAGCTTACGTGGTGGAAGAAAGTGGTTCGGATGTAATCCAAGTGTCCCAGGAGAGTGAAGAGGCAGCGACGCAGCTTGTAATTCCACACCTGGAATCAGGGAATATCCTGAGCTGGAAGGGACCCACAAAGACCACCCAACCCCACCAGTCCCTTTGCACATTCCCTGCCCTGGGTGATGCCTCTGGAGAACAGGAGCTGAGGAGGAGAAAGTTCACCTTGATCTTGTAGTCATCTCCTCCAGACACAAAGAGAGGCTGCTGCTTGTGGAAGTCAATGCCTCTGACAGGTCCTGCAGAGGGGAAAGGCAGGTTGGGCACAGAAGGAGGGTTGGAGCAGCCCCACCTGCTACTTCTCCTCCCTCCTGCTGCTGGTGGCACATCAACAGCCTCAAAGTAACAGCAAAAGTCATCTAACAGCCTGAAATCTCATTCCTTTCATGGAAGCATGGAATATGCTGAGTTGGAAGGATCCACAAGGATCACTGAGTCCAACACTTGGCCCTGCACAGCCCAAACAAACCCAACATGTGTCTCAGAGTGTTGTCCAAATGCTCCTTGAGCTCTTGGGGCTGTGGCCACTGCCTTGGGGAACTGTGCCAGTGCCCAAACACCTCTGGGGATAGAACCTTGTCCTGATACCCACCCAGGGAGTTCCCACCACCTCCTTCACCCCAAACCACCTCCCAAGGGGTCCCACCCCATTCCTCCCTCCCCAAACCTCCTCCCCAGGAGGTCCCAGCCCCACACTGACCATCATGCTCATCAAACTTGTCGATGAGAGTGCACATGCGATAGTCCCAGAGCTGGATGACTCCATTGTGGAGGCTGGTGAGGATCCAGGGTCGCTTTGGGTGGAAGCTCAGCCCTGGGGAGACACATGCACTGCTGGGACACCCTCAGGGAGCTGGGTGGGATCTCCTGGCTCAGCTCCCCCTGCTCCCACAGCGCTTGGACCTGCTGCTACAGAGTCATTTCGGTTGGAAAAGACCTCCAGGACCATCAAGCCCAACCTGTGACTGATCTCCACCTTATCAAACAGACCAGAGCACTGAGTGCCATGTCCAATCATTCCTTGGACACCTCCCCAATCCCCCCGCGTCCACCTCCTCATCCTCCCTTCGCCCTCAGCACCTCCACCACGACACCTTTACCTTTCACCCGCGCCGACTTCGTCTCGAACTTGGTCAGCATCGTCCCTGCCCGGTCCAGCCCGGCCCGGCCCTTCTCGTCCCGGCCTGGCCCTTCTCGTCCCTTCCCTCCACGTCAAACCGGAAGTTCCCCGAGCACTTTCCCTTCCGCTTCCGCCCGCGCCCACGAG
>NW_008691816.1:16605-38333 GCF_000695815.1 Acanthisitta chloris | reverse complement strand
GTTTAATCAGCAAAGATTTTTTTCAACCTGTTAATTTTTTTATTAACTTTTTCTGTTGCGAAATGCATTAAGCTGTTTTTCTGATACCAAAGGTCAGTAAAAATAAAATACATAGAATCTGAATGCTCTTAATGACCTCAAAAAGCCATGTACTCCATCCCCTATCTCAAAAAGAGATGGTCTGGCCTGAATATTTAAGAAAGGATTTTGCCCAAAATGTGTCACATTAATTTAGGCAGTGGTTTTTATTCTTATTTAGGGGAAAAAAACCCCAACAGCAACAACAAAGAAAAAAACCCAAAACCAAACCAAACCAAACCAACCAACCAACCAACCAACCAAAAAAAAAAACAAAGGAGGTGCCAAAAAGCCTCTATATTCTATATTTCAAAGACCTTATGTGAAGTCAGTGCAGAACTCCTGTTCTATATACCTATAATATTGCTCATTGGTTTAAATATATTTATTTGGTAAGATAGATTCATAAAAAATATTTCCACATTCCTTAGGCACTTAGGAAACTATTTCAAAATGTCCAGATTCCAAAAGGTGATTTCCTCAAAACAAAGAATATTCTGAAGACTAAAAAATATATTTTCTGGCTTCTGTCAGTTCTAAGTTTATAAAACCTGTTTAAATCAATCTTCCCACCAGCTCAGAACTGATATTCAGAACAACATATGTTTAATTTCAGCTAAGTTACACCGCAATGGTGATTTCACATTGCAATTCAGTAATCCAAAATTCTGAACTGAGGGTTTAGTCTTGTCTGAAACATTAGCCTCCTATTGATGTAGTGCTTTTATGCTGCCATATTTTTATAGATACCAATAACCCTTAATTCCTATGATGAGGGTTCTTAAATGTTTTCTTTTTCATGGGATTTATTTGGGTTGGTTAGTTTGGTTGGTTTGGATTTTTTCTGTATCTCCTTTCTTACTGAATGCCATCTCTGAGAACTGATCCTCCACCATCACTCTTTCTGCTGAGATCTGGCCTCTTGGCTGCACAGCAGATCACACTGGCAAGGGAAATGAGCAGGTAGAGACAATAGGAAAGATGTATCCACAAGACCATATTTAGCTATAGAATGGCATATGCCTGCTAGGAGGTGACTAGAGCATGCCCATACAGGAGTTTACAGCAGAACTATGGTGTCTGCTCCAACTTTTGTCATCACTGTTCCACCCCCAGCATGGTTTATAAAATATCATCTTGTCACACTGGTTTCATACTTCATAAAATATTCTGATGTGTGGGTTTTCCTCTTTTCTTAAAACTGTTAGATCATTTTCCAGAAAGAAATCAAAAACTGACATTACAATTAGTTCCAGGGAAATATTTCCTTTGGATTAAAAACCTGATGTTAATAGTATCATGTCTACTTGTCATTCATTTCAATATTTTCTTTCCATCACGACCTAAGAAGGCAACGCGGCAGGACTGCTGGCATCACTTCATGTGATGTTTATGCTTTTGGGAGAAAGAATTTGACTCTGACCAACTGAATTTCATATCATGTTTACTTTATTGCTGTTGAATAGGTTCTAGGACCCCTAGGTTGGCAGCAAATGGACGTAGGGGCATACTTGGACATACAGCAGATGAATGCTGCTGTATTTTATTTAAAATGTTATATTCTGACAACCTTAACCTCATGAATGTAATGAACAGAACAGATGCATTCACCGCTTAACATTTTGTTGAGTGAGATTTTTTTCTTCTGTTCCTGTGGGGCTAGATTTTTTCTCTGATTTGGCCTTGCTTCATAATCTTGAAATCTGTTGCCAGATGAGTATTGGACAAAAGGTTCTATACCTTTGCTAATGTTCTGGAGAATATTTAATAAAGATACCAGAAATTATTGTCAATTTGCAGAGGAAAGTAAAGAAGGTATGTTTTAAAAACATTGCTTAAATATAATGGCTCTTGCATAAATCATGAAAGCAATTATTGCAACTACAGCTTTTTATTTTATTATTGCTTCTAAAAGCATGTTGCAGAAGACAACCCGAAAAATGTTCAAATGAAAACGAAAACAGAAGGATTATTATTTCATTCCAAAAATAAAAAATAAAAAAACAAACCAAACAAACAAACCAACCAAACAAAAATCCAACCCTTGTGTTTGCCTCAAGCATAACTAATTTGGCAGAGAAAGCTTTTTTTTCCCTTCTGCACAACATTTGTTTAATGCTTTTTACTAATGATTGTGTATTTATGAAAAAGCAGTATATCATTCCAAAATAAACTGAAACAATCTTTGGCAATGCAAGGCTTCATGCTATTTATTAATCTCCTGGATAAATGCTGCTTCATTTTAATGCTAGGAATTAATTAATTGCATTCTGTGCCACCTATAGAGAAGAGGTACACTTTATAGAAAATCCTCTCATAGATAAATGAATATGCATCTCTAATTTTGTCCTTGGGAAAGATTCCTGGCTGCAGTCCTCTAGGTAGAGGAACATTCAGTTCTCTAAGAACAATATCACACTTCTTTCCTTCCAGTCCATGGCACTTGAATGTCATACCTTCCATGAAAGCAAAGGATGAAAAGCAGTTAAACATATTTGTGAAGAAAATAACAGGCAATATGTCTCTTCCTTACAAGTTGCAAATACTAATATATTCACCAATTATAGCTCATAACAAAGAGAAAATTGCAATTCTGTATCTTGAGACCAGAGCTGTTTTATTATTGCTGTAGTTCATTCAGATTGCCTAAAACAGGTTTTACTCTAATGAATTCCACAGGCCAAGTTTTCAACTGCTTTAAGCCTGCTGGGCATATGGTGGCACTGCATTTCTTTATACAAATGCTATCTTTAATTCTCTGTAGCAACCTGGGGCAGTGTATGTGTGGAAATAACATCGTAAGTGGAATATCTGTTAGACAAAAAAGGTCATTTCAATGTTGACGATATTTGAGCTTGGGAGCTCTACATCTCTCCTCATGTGCAAATTTTCAGGGATGTAATTGCTATTGCCACAGAATTTGATGAATTTTCCTGCATAGGATTTTATGCTACTTACCTATTTAATTTACATCTTCATTTTAATCAATTCAGCATCAATGAAACAAAATGTCTGTCAACTTGTAAGAAACATAGTATTTTTTTTTCATGCTGCTTGTGTAAAACCTTGTTCAACATCAATTGCACAAGGGTGTAATTTTTAAAGTAGAATTAACCATTTATTTTACTACACATCATGATCTACTGACTTATTGTATTTGTCAGGGCTGCTGTTTACCTCTACAAAAAATTTTGCCATCATAGTTTCCTTTGCACATTAGCAACACTGAGTTACTGGTTTTGTTGGCAAGCATTGCACCAATTCAAGTAAACATTCAAAAATAGGCTGCACAACTTGCTGAAAAAAATTCTGGGGCGAAAAGTGACACAATAATTTATTAAATGCTGTGATGATGTAAAAACTTTTAACCATCTGCTTACATAGTAGCTATCTATCTGTCTGGACTTAAAATGAAGGTATTGGTGAAGTTTTTAAAAAAGTTGAAAACAGAGAACCTTTTATTCAGTGGCCTCATAACGACCAAAACTTTCTATCTTAATCTTCCATCTGTTCACAAATATATTTAAAAATGTATTGTAATAATTTTACCCAGGTTTCTTGTGCATGATGAAACCCAACCTGAAACAATAATGAGCAAAAATTTTGATTCTGGTATTTGTTTAGAGAGTCTACTCCTTTTTATCCTTAGAGACACTGGTTCAAGTCCAGTCCACATGGTAACAACTTAAATTAATTATCTTTGAATGACTAATGAGGAATTAATTGGTAGTCTAAGTCCATTTTCAAGCACAAATCATAAAACTCAGCATCAAAACTATTGTTTTTCTCTGCCAGCAGAGAAACCAAAGTTTAAATGCTCTTGAAAAATCAGTGCTTTATGCGCTAACAAAATATTGCCAGTTTATGACTAAGGGATTTCTGTAATATAAATTTGCATTGGCTTTCCTAGTCCTACAGTAGCTGCATCTATTTATTCAGGCTGACATGTTTCTTAAGCATTGGCTTCATGCTTTTATTTTCCATTCTGAACAACAGATTGCATTTTTATTTTCAAAGTATCTACAAATGCTGAAACAAAAAAGCATAGGAGACATGTTGTCTACAAAGAAGCCTGTGCTAGACAATTGTGACCAGTATCTGGCTATTTCTTTATTTGTGTCAGGATATAAGCCCTTATACAGCAGGTAGATTCCAGGTGGAGAGTACATATCTGGCCAAGAAATTGATAGAATTCAGGTGAATTAGCCATTGTGTGCAATCCCTCCATGCAGATTACTTCTGGTTCTCTCTGTAGTTCAATTTCCAATGTCACAGAAGACTGAAAATATTTATATTCTGAAATCTTGCAAAACTCTTTAAAATATTGGCCAAATGAGTCTTTGAGGAGAAATAAATTAGTTAAGAAACAAAATACTCAGTCTTCTGGATAGAACTGTTTTATCACAGGTGTTTGGACCTACACATGAAGGTTGAAGGAGGAGGGAAATGTTGTTGCAAATAAGCTTGATATAGTTAACTGTGTCACAAACATTGCAAATACATATTCACAGGTCCAAGCAGTCTAACATACTAAGTTCTGTGGGTGTCATACTCTGGGATGCAAATTATAACTTGAAAAAGGATAACACTGTTTTGATCTTTTTTGGTTGGAATTCCTCGTCTGAATTTTCTATTTCCTACATAGTTTACAAAACCCTCAGGTGAAGGGGAGAAAAAAACCAACATACCAAAAAATACACCTGAAACAAAAAATAAAACCAACCTGAACTGCTGTAGCTTTAACATTCAGCAAAAGCTTTTATGCCTTAGGACAGAATAAAGGATGTGTAACTCATTGTTAGATTGCAAGAAGATTAAAAGAAAGCGCTCTACTGAGAACCAGTATAATGATGACTCTAAGGACACACAAGGAATTTGTTCCACATGTACGCATCAGGGTTTGTTAATTTTGCTATCACCCACAGGGACTATTCTGTTTCAGCTAGTATTTTAAAAAAAAAATTATCAGAGACAAGCAGTCTGAGTCTTATTTCTCATTTTGTAGAATAAGTTAATAGCAGATCACCTAATGTTTATGGAATTACTGTACTGAGAAAAAAATTGGTGTAAATTTTCAGTTTGGAATATGAAAGTAATATGGTATTTCTACTTCAGTGAATTCATTGCAACTCAGCAATTCCAGCACTTTGTAGGTGGAGACAAGTGTCAAAGGGGATGTACAACAACAGAAGAATGTCACTGTCACGCCTGAATGAAGCTTCCTGTTAAAACATTAATGATACATCATTTATTTTTGAAAATTCTCAGGACACAATTTTAAAACTAGAAACAGATTTGAGGTCTTTGGTGAACTTTTTTTTTGTTTTGCACTATTTCCAATGACCTACAAAATTTGTTCTATTAGAGTGGAAGAGAAGAAATTGAAAGAAAACTATGAAGTTTGATTCTTCTGCCTCTCAGAATTGCTTTGAAAGATAATGAGTTCATTTATCACTACTGTGTAAAGGGTAAGTCCTTATGAGATTTTGAAGAAAATGATCCTTTGCGATATAGTTTTCTAGCTTTACAGAAAACTGACATATACATATAGTTTACTGGTTTTGAGCTATGTTTTCTCTCCTTCTGTTCAAATGCTTTATGAAATTATGATCCATTTAAGATATCATGAAAGGATGGTCATTGACTATTTCATATATCTCCAGGTAGTTTTCCCAGGGTAAAGAGAGCAACAGTATAAAAAGCTTAAAAAAATACCCATTGTGTCTAAATGACAGGGCTTTTGTCACTTTTTCTATAACAGCAATAGCACTGAAAAGCAAAGAAGAGAGATTCTGAATAGCTATTTATTAGCTTGAGTTACTTACTAGAGAACTTAAGAGAACTCAGCAATTAAATGAAGCCATACAATTAGATATGATTTATTCTATGTATATAATTTCTTTCCCTTATTAGGATATTTGTGTCCCATGTAAAACTAGCTGAAGTACTAGAGATGACAGCATTCACATTTCTGCATTACATATTTCGCTTCTTGAGTTTTATTCCTCTGTAAACTCCTATGAAACTGAATTACAGAACCCTGCTCTAACATAGAGTTCCTTCAGTGGGATACAGTCCTTTGTGGATTTCTCCAACATGGATCCTTTCTAAAGATTGCAGTGCCTCAAGAACTGCTACATTCTGGGTCCTTTCCATGGGTGCAGTCCTTCAGGAAGGGACTGCTCAGGTGGGTCCCCCATGAGTTAAAGGTCTTGCCAGCAAATCTGCTCCAGCATGAGCTCCTTTCCATGGGCCTCAGCTCCTGACAAGAGCCTGCTCCTGCTTGGGCTCTCCATGGTCTGCAGCTTCCTTCAGGCATCCACCTGCTATGGCGTGGCATCCTCCACAAGCCGTAGTGTGGATATCTGCGCCAATGTGATCTTCCATGGGCTGTAAGAGGACAGCCTGCCTCATCATTCACTTCACTACAGGCTGCAGGGAAATCTCTGCTCAGGTGTCTGGAGCACCTCCTTTTCCTCCTCATTAACCAACCATCTGCAGGGCAGTTTCTGTCACATTTTTCCTCACTTTCAGGCAGGGGTTTTTACCCTTCTCAAATACACTTTCCCTGAAACAGAACCCCCTTGGCTGCTGAGTTCAGTTGTGCCATGTTGTGGGTGGCTTCGAGACTGCTGGAACTGACTCTGTTCAGCACAGGACAGCCCCAGCTGCTCCTCACAGAGGCCCCTGTCTGGGCCTGACAGATATGACCCTATAAAAGGACAAACCTATATTTTTACAGAAGGAAATTAAAAAAATGAAGTGAAGACTTATTAAGGAATCAGAAAACAATTTATCAGCACCAAAATGAGAAATTTTAAAGCAGAACTACTCATATAATTGAGAACCATGCACACACCAGCTCTTTATAGCCTTTAAGTGGTAACTGGTTTTGATTATGGTTTTTAGGTGATAAGAGCAGAGACAGTGGGAGACTGAGTTGTTCAGAAAACCTTAGGGAAACATTTGAAGACGTGATAGGCTGTCAAAGAGCTCAGTGTAAAAGAAGTAAGAAAAACGTTTATAATTTCTGTAGCTTTCAGATTTTCTCACAGGCACCTGATTTTAAACTTATGGCACTCTTAGTATGCTGGTGCTTTTGCTATTGATCTGGTCAAAAATTACATTGCAATGTTCTTGGAATCATACTGATTTCAATTTCACTCAAATTCTTCTGACAGGCTTTTTATCTCAAAAGGAAATTAATGAACAGTTTTGAAAATACTCTTTCTTGTATGCATTGATGTTAAATGTGATTATTTTACTGTCTAGACAAAAAAAACAACCCATTCTCTAACAGCCTTTCATAAAGGCATGCATGCAGAAGGAAAGATGGAATGAAATACCTCCAAAATTACGTGCGCAGCAAAAAGAAATCTTAATTTCAGGAACTCTCTCTGAAGATATTGAGAAAGTTTATTGCATAACTGGTTGTTTGCAAGAGCAGATTTTAAAAAAAAAAAGCTGACATTGGTGATGTGAAAACAAGAAAAATCTTATTTTTGTATTTGGGTCCTATTTATATGTGATATTTCAGGAATGAGATGTTACAGGCAGAAAACAAATGTATTCTTCACTGCCATACCATTGGTACTCCCATGTGTGTCATTTCATCTTCTATATAGTCCTGCTAATAATCAATGAAGCAAGTCAATATATGCTGAAATGTTGTAATCAATTTTTAGGTCATACCACAGAAATGCACATATTGGATGAATATTGAACTAACATTTACAATGAAATTAGTGCACAGGCACAAAATACATAGTTCCATAAGCATCATCAGATAAAAGTGTTCTCAGTAGTTACACTATATCTTTCCTTAGAACTGTTTAGTAAATTTGTGTTAAAGATGACATAAGAATACTAAGAGTTATGAAAAAACAGGACTGCAAGAAATTTGTAGAGGTTATCTACTCCATTCCTGTAATGTAATATTAACTATATTTTTTCCTATTCTTAAAATTGCTTATTTGATTTATCTTTTACAGATTTCTATGAATGGAGTTTTTGGAGTATGCATTCCCCTATCCCAACCATTAAAAATGCTATACAGTTTTTATGAATGAAGGGGTTCTGTTTGTGATATTTTTATTTTATATTTTTCAGAGTTAGTCATCTATGTATCTGCATTCAACTATTTTTTAGGAAGTGCTAAGTATCGGTGTTGCCCAACAGGAAATGGGCATCCTCACCCTGGTACTGAGATATCTGAATCTGCCAACACTTTGCTCTGTGGCCCTTCTGCTTATGGAATCATATGTAGTCAGACGAACAAGTCTGATTTATTACCTTGATTTAGGTTGTGGATATCAAAAGCAAGGCTGCCCAATGGATAATGCCAGACAGCACTGACACATAACTTATCTCTTTTCCATTTCTTGACACTCCTAGCTGTTCTCACAGCTCCCTCTTTCATTCTCAGTCTCCTCTCAAACATGCAATTCTCACTTAATTACTTTTCCCCTTTCCTCTCAGTCTTGCTGCATCTATAACCAAATTTTTCTACCTCTAATACCATTATTGAGATAATTTCTGACCTTTATGGTATTACAGATCCAGCTATTGAGGCACTGTTGGCTTTAGAAAATTCTGCTTCTATAAAGGTCCCCAGTACTCCCTGCCAGCAGTCAGTGATATTTAGTCAGTTCTCACATAACTGCCCCCTAAGCACCTGTGAAATGTGATGGTCTTTCATAGTGCAATCATTAACATTTGCCAGCTGTTGCACTGTTATCTATGACATCCAAAAATTTCTCATGTCACAATTAGTTGTTTTTCATGTTCTGTCCAGTCACTTTAATATCAGGCCAGGTCCTAGTCAGTGACTTACTTGGTTAACTCAGTAGCCCTAAGAGTATTCTTCTTTATTGAGGGCAGAGGGCATAATATTAATACTTAACCAAAAAAATGCAAGCCTTACAAACTCCATACAAAACTAGTTTCAACAAGAGACTTTATAGTTTCACCACAGCATAAAGCTTTGCTTATTGCCAATTTAGTGGAAAATGTAATTTTTCCTTTACACATTTAAGAATGGTAAAATATACTCAGTATCAAACTTCCTTACCTCCAATAATATCTTTATGCGGTTCATTGACTACAACACAAAAAATGTTGGCAAATTACTTCAGCTTCCTTACCTCCAATAATATCTTTATGTGGTTCATTGACTACAACACAAAAAATGGTGGCAAATTACTTCAAACACTGTTTTGAATTTGTAAAATTCAAGTAAAATTACTAGAGTATCAGCTGCAGTATCACATATTTATGATAAGTGTGATACTCCCACAAACTTTCTCAGCAAGTAGAACCAGAAATGTCCTGTAGTGTGTGCAGCAAAATTGGTTTTGATTAGTTATCTCATGCAGTAAACAAAACATTCTCAACCAAAACCTCAGACTATGAAAGTCACTTTACAGTTAAGTTCACAGCTAAGTGTTGCTATAATACTTGTGCTTTACAGTAAATGTTCTCTAACTACCCTATTTTTCCCAGATGTTTTGCCTTAACTTACTATACTTATGGTATATCTCATTACTCATCAAATGAATAATATTTGCAAAATATATCTATACATATATTAAAGCAGTGTTGAATGTCTACTATTTTGATGGAATTATATAAAAAATAAAATTGGTATTCTACCCACTAAAACAAAACTGAATCATTTTAAATGGAAGTCCTATAGAGTACTTTCTTCACATGTATATCTTCAGCAGTACCTAACTAAATCTTTGTATAAAACTTCTTTTTTTGTTGCTGTAGTGATGGTGGTTAGAAATTATGTAGGAAGAGAAAGGCCTTATTAAAAGAAATATCTTCCACCACTCTCTTTGTGGCAGAGCTATGTAAATCACTAGTCAAGGAAGGCTGATTGCATACCATCCAAACAAGAGGCTAAGAAGGTACTAACAGTTCTGGAGAAAGGCAAAATAGTTTACTATCAAATTATCACTGACATTATTAGACTAGATCTGTATTTCCTCATCTGTGGGAACCTGTTCTCTGAGAAGTGTAATGGTCCAATGATCTATTGATGTACTGTAGGAAAAGTTCAAAGGAATGGCTGAGTCTACATAGATATTTGATTCATTGAGAAACTAAAATCAAATGTACAGCAAAACAAAGAACTATCTCTAGGATTTCCAAGTATCATTCTATATATCAGGTAACATGGTTTAAAGCAGATTGGGGTTAGAAATTCATGGATTTGCTGACATAATTTCACCAGTAGCAGTGAACTATACATGCATGATCAATATCAGCAATAAGGGACATTAATCACAGTACTATAAACTGTCAAAATATTAATAAAAACTTACAGATTTCTAATGACCATTCTACAGCTACTTTTAAAATATTTGAAGGGTAACATGGTTTAAAGCAGATTGGGGTTAGAAATTCATGGATTTGCTGACATAATTTCACCAGTAGCAGTGAACTATACATGCATGATCAATATCAGCAATAAGGGACATTAATCACAGTACTATAAACTGTCAAAATATTAATAAAAACTTACAGATTTCTAATGACCATTCTACAGCTACTTTTAAAATATTTGAAGCCCAGTTCAATAAAAACTTACAGATTTCTAATGACCACTCTACAGCCACTTTTAAAATATTTGAATCCCAGTTCAGCTACAATGATTTGGCCAGTTGCATCCACAATTCAAATAGTTTACAGATACAGTAAAAGCCCTAGTTCACAATTTCACTTCATAGTAGGCCTTAAGAACAGTTGTTTCTGGTAGGGGGGAGTGGGGGGGAAGAGTGTGTGGGGGCTCACTCAGTACAGTAAATGGTCAGAATCTCAGATTTTTTACTAGGAGAGATACGATAATGATGACTTTTAACTTCTTGCTCCAAAATCATATTCTAATATTTTTTGCATGTTGCTGGCACACTCTTCATCTTGTTTTTTCTTCATTGCTCTACATGTCCATGTTGCATCTGAATTGACCGTGTATCACTTTGTTTATGCAAGTAATGTATGAAGCATTTTAATGTAAGTGGAAATGAACCCTAACCATCTATTTATCTATCTGCATTCAGGTAATTTATTCTTTTTCCAGGTCAAGGACTAAAACAAATCTAAAGACACCTGGGTGGAATCAGGGGAAGGAGGTCTAGGTTTCGAGTATTTTTTCCTTCACAAACTAACAATCAGAAAATAACCACACCATGAGCTGACAATATTTTGCAGAATAAAAGCCAGATGAAGTTTGAATGAGGAGTGAGATACAGAGCCAAAAGGCACTTATCTTTTCACATTTTCAGACTTATAAAAATTCACATTAAATCACCTACTTCCTGGAGTGGAATTCAAAAGATGAGCACCTTGGTTTTGTAGATGGCAAATGGGCAAAGTTTTGAGGGCACTAATGCTATTCACCACTTTCAGCACTATCCTACAAAAACGCCAAAATCAGTTGATGAGAAGTATGTCAATGAGTCAGGTCTTTTGCTCCTCAGCCTGATGCCTATGTGAAACTGAAATTCATTACATTCATGTAGCTTGGTGCATTTAAGATCCTAAAGAAATGAACAATAATTTCATTTTTCTCTTTTGAGTATAGGGAGGCATGGAAAGACAGAAGTGGAAGAAAGGAGCACTATTCAGAGAGGTCTCAACAAGGGGGAGAAATGGGCTGACAGGAACTTAAAGTTCAACAAACAGAATTGCAAAGTCCTGTACCTGGAGAAGAATAACTCAGCATCTCAATACAAGCCAATGTGGTGGACCAATGCAAACCTCATGAAGTTCAACAAAATTAAGGTCCTACATCTGGGCCATGGCAATCCCAGGCACAGCTACAGGTTGGATGAAGTGAGAGACTTAGAAGTGACAGTAGATGAGAAACTCACAATGACCCAGCAGTGTGTGCTAACAGCTCAGAAAGACAATTGAATTCTGGGCTGCATCAAAAGAAATGTGGCCAGCAAGACAAAAGAGGTGATTCTTCCCCTCTACTCTGCTCCCGTGAGACACTATCTGGAATACTGCATGCAGTTCTGGTGCCCTCAACACAAGAAGGACATGGAACTGTTGGAGCAAGTCCAGAGGTGGACCACAAAGTTGATAAAAGGACTGGAGCATCTCCCCTATGAAGACAGACTGAGGAAGTTGTGGCTGTTCAGCCTGGAGAAGAGAAGACTGCATGGACATGGTAGTAGTCTTTTAGTACCCGAAGGAGGCCTACAGGGGAGCTAGAGAGGGTTTCTTTATTAGGAACTGCAATGTTAGACCAAAGGTGAGGTGAGACCCTGGAACAGGTTGCCTAGGGAAGTGGTGGCTGTCTTCCATTTTATTCTGCTAAAATCATGAAAAATCTTTTGATTTTAATAAGATGTGGGTCAGAGCTAAGATGTGATTACATATGCAAAATATATATGCAACATCAAATCTGTTAATACCAAAAAATGCCAATTTTTGTTTCAATTAACTTTATAGGTATTTTCCACAAACAAAACAGGTTGCCTAGGGAAGTGGTGGCTGTCTTCCATTTTATTCTGCTAAAATCATGAAAAATCTTTTGATTTTAATAAGATGTGGGTCAGAGCTAAGATGTGATTACATATGCAAAATATATATGCAACATCAAATCTGTTAATACCAAAAAATGCCAATTTTTGTTTCAATTAACTTTATAGGTATTTTCCACAAACAAAACAATTTGTAAATTTAGAAAGCTAACAGAATAAATCATGCTGGATTAGGGAAAACAAAAGTCTAAATAAACCTCATAAACATGACCAAATTTTAATTGTGTTTAACTTAGGTGTAGTCAAACATCCTAAGTTTCATGACAAGTATAATCTCACTAACTAAAATGCCTAAAGTTTGCTTCTTCTCCACATCTACAAAAATAGCTTTCTCTTTCTCCCTCAGTGAATATACCTTTCTGAAAAGTATTTTTTCTGGAAACCTTACTCCATCAAATCAATGAATCTTGAAATGCCTTAGGACTTTTGTACTACACTCTTCAGTATACAATTTTCCCACGCAAAAATAAAGTTTCCAAACATTTTGACCACTTCTTTTTTTTTGCAAAACCCATTATCAAATTTCTCATTTACAGTAGTATGATGTGATATAGTCATATCCTCCTGCTATGAACTTTGAAGTTTTTCTTTTCTTTTCTCTTTTCTTTTCTTTTCTCTTTTCTTTTCTTTTCTCTTTTCTTTTCTTTTCTCTTTTCTTTTCTTTTCTCTTTTCTTTTCTTTTCTCTTTTCTTTTCTTTTCTCTTTTCTTTTCTTTTCTCTTTTCTTTTCTTTTCTCTTTTCTTTTCTTTTCTCTTTTCTTTTCTTTTCTCTTTTCTTTTCTTTTCTCTTTTCTTTTCTTTTCTCTTTTCTTTTCTTTTCTCTTTTCTTTTCTTTTCTCTTTTCTTTTCTTTTCTTCTCTTTTCTTTTCCATGAAATAATAGATGAAATACTGAGTCACAAAGCATCTGATTTTTCTAGTGGTTTGTTTGGAGTTATTTTATGCTAGTCTGCAAAGCAATTTATTAATACTGATTTAGCAAACAGTTTGATTCAGATGACTAGGTAAAATACATTTCATGGAGAGCAGGGCCATTTTGCTGGATAAAGATGTATTTGCAGATAAAGAATCATGGCACCAGATAATTACTTAGTTTGTAAATGGACTTCTGGAGGTCATCTGGATAAAAGTTAAACAGGAGTTTAAACTGCACAGCAGTTTATGCACCACTTTGTATAGAAGCACACACAGGAACAACTCAGTTCATAACAGCTCATTCTTCCTGACAGAGATGCAGCATGGGACAGAGTCCCAGGCAGCTGTTGCAGCAACTGTTCCTATTACACCAGAAGCCTTTACACAACTGGAGTTCCTGAGGATGATTGCAGCTCTGCAGTCTGGTGCTAGAAGGACTTTTGTGTGTTCTTTGTGAACCCAGGACCAGGGTCAATGCATTCCTTCCAGTGTGATATGAATGCTTGTGATCTGTCTTCCCAAGTAAAGAAGTGGTACAAAGACAACAGCAGACTGCACAGCATCAGGGCTAATAAGAAAGAAACTGGATCTTCTCTAAGACCCTATAACTTCAAAAGCCTGAACTGCAGCTGTACTGAGGGAGATATAGGCAGAGTGAGCTTTGGGGGCACAAACAGAGACTCCTGTGACAGTGAAGACTAGAAATTCATGACTTTTGGGACAGGAGGATGGCTCCTGCTCTGCTTGCAGAGTCCCAACTACATAATAGGGTCAGTGTCACAAGACAGCCTCTGAGAGACCTGAAACATAGAAACCCAGATAATTTTTTCATTGATCCTGCCTAGTGAGGAGTGGAAGGATTTCAGAAGATGAGAAAATTTTCTATGGATAAATACCTGATTGTGAGGCAGGTTTAGATTAGTATAACCATAGGACCCTCCTTGATAATGAATGTCTGGGAGAGAAGTAGGATTGCATGGAGCTTTGCCTAGGGATGGGTGATGAGCCAGCTGCGACCTTATGAGTCAGAGTTGGCAAGTAGAGCAGCAGTGGTGACATTGTAGGTATCTGCTGAGACCACCTAATCAGGAAGGAATAGATGAGGCTGTCTCTGGACCACTAGAAGATGTTTCACAATCAAAACCTTGTTCCTCACGTTTGGCCATAAGCAGCCTGAATTATTCTGGAAGGGCAACACAGAAAGACAAAAGCAATTCAGGAGTATATTGACAATAGGATTTCAGGAGATCAGATTTTTGACTCTTCAGGAAATGTCATGAAAGAGGCAAATAAGACATAGCTTGAGGATAGGAAGATTCTGCAGAGAGGCATCGACAAGATGAATTGATGGTCAGAAGCCAATTATATTAGGTACAACAAGGGCAAATGCCACGTCCTGCCTTGGGTCAGAACAAGCCCATGAAGTGCTACAGGCTTGGGTAGGAGTGGATGGAAAGCTGAGCAGTGGAAAAGGACCTGGGGATCATCTTGTCAACATGTGCCCAGGTGTCCCAGAAGGCCAACTGGCATCCTGATTTGTGACAGAAATAGTGTGGCCAGCAGGACCAGGGCAGTGAACATCCCCCCTGTACTTAGCACTGTTGAGGCTGCACCTTGAATACTGTGTTTAGTTTCAGGCCCATCACTGCTTCTCTGGAGCATGTCCAGAGAAGGGCAATGAAGCTGGTGATGGGTCTGGAGCACAAGTCTTATGAGGAGCGACTGAAGAAACTCAGAGACTGAGGAGAGATCTTATCACTCCCTACAAGTTGTAACTGGTGGGATCTGGGGGCCTAGGGCTGCAGCAGCCTTGTCTCTCTTGGGCTGTTAGATCTGGCCCAGTACTTTCTTCTGATATAACAAACATGTCTCCCTCAGTTTGTAATCTGCATTTCTTTTCTGTCAACAGACTTTTTGACAGGCTTTTCATAGTACTCTGACCTAAGCTTATAAAGCTGTGCTATGTCTGAGGTGAGTCCTGGATCTAAACAAACAATCACAAGACTCTATGTGGCACAGTATTTCCTGAAATTACATGCTCAGTAAAGTTTAGTGGTTAGTCATCAGTATTACTTTAACAATTTAAATGATTGTGAATGCTTTCAGTGAATTATCCTTCATAACCACAAGCCATATCTTGCTTCACTTATGCATACTGGAAAGTTTCTGCACCTTGATAGTTTTGCCTCATTTCAATTCTACCTCCTGTGAACAAGGGTGTCATAATCTCCATTAACAGCAAAGACTTTAATACCTGATGGACAGATATTATGATCAGATATGTCATTCGATACATACCTCATCAAATAAGGATAAAAGCTGTCAGAAATGTGATAATATTTTGCACAAGCATCATTTAGGGTAGATGAAAATAATCTGATGAATAAAATCCAGTCTTCTCTATGTACCTGCTATGCCATTCCTTTGTGGCTGTTTCTCTTCACATAGGCTTCAAGGTAAACCCATTGTAGTTCTGTAGGACTTCAATCTATACTTACAGAAGCATCTGGGAAAGCCATATCAAGGATAAGAGACACAGAATGCATGCTGAGACATCTAAACAGCCTCCAGAATGAAAGTTCCACAGTTAAGAAAGTATACTTCTCTGTGTTCATTTTTCAATAATTTCTTTCTGCATATAATGTAGGAAAGAAACACTGATAGATGCAGTTTGCTTTCTGGCTCTTCTTATATTTCCAGTTCAGTTAAACCGTTACCATGAGATTTGCCTGTGGCAATTTGACTGTAATGTGTCAAATACAGGAGATAGATATCTTTTGGTTTTGAGAAGATATTGTCTATTTTATTTAAGGATTCACATAGGGAAACCTGCTCTATAATGGGCCAAAAGTAAACATGGTGATTTACCAACACTCAGTAGAAATGTATTCATTCTTCATTGTCTGTGATATTGATAGCAGTTATTTCATAGTCTAGAGATTGCCTGTCCCAAAAGCTAATCCTTATATGCAGAGTAGTCATAATGTCATTAATGCAATTTTGCATACAATGAAAATGCTCAAAAGAGTTTCTTTTCCTATTGCCAGGTTCTTGATATGTGGAATCACTAGCAGAGGCTAAGGAATAGGAGATCTACATAGAAGCTAGATTTACCCAGTAAAAGAGAGAGTGTCCTCAATATACCAGTAAACATTGGCACTTACTAGCCTTGCTGGGAATGAGAAAAATGCTGAGGATCTTAAAATGCAAGGAACTAAGTAAGAAAAAATAAAATGATCACAACTCCTGTTATAATAACATGGAAGACATACACTGGATAAAAAGCATGATCTCCAGTTTAAGGAGTTTATGTTTCTTTATTGAATATCAACTATTTTGTGTTAGCACATAAATATTTTCAGATAAATGTATATAATATTTTTTAAATGTTGGCTATGTGATTATTTTTGCTTTATAAACTCATTACAGTTATTCCCTTGGAATGTAGTTCCAAGTGCATGTTATCAAAAAGTGAAAACTACATCCAGTTAATATATACCCAGATGACAGATTTTTCATAAGCAACTTTGTTGCTATTGATGCATTGATATTACAATTGCAAATGCAACATTCATTCAAAATGTATACATTTATCATATTATCAAATGCTACATTTGTTTTTAAAATGTTTATCTTGTTTAATTCTAAGTAGCAATATCTTCCCTTTATTATGAGCTTATTAAGAATGTCATGTAAGTAAAATTTTATTTAAAACCTCAGTGAATATGTATAGCCTCAAGAAATATATTCATTTATTATAGCAGTGCTGTTATAAATGCAGAAATGCAATCTTAATATTGCTGTCATTTCTCCTTCTCACCAGACTTGAAAATATCTATGGCCAACTTTCCAAAGCCAAAATGTTTGTTTTTGCACTGAATTTTCTTGATCTATATCTCTTTCTGTCTGTTCTGTCTGTGACATCCCATCCATATTACCCCCTCTGTCCAAGGCCTAATTCAGTTTCAAATGCTTTTCTGAATAAAATTTGTACCCACCTGAAGTATCCCATATTAGAGAACAGAAAATGAATCTGAAAGGCCTGAATTTTCTGTGGTTTATGCCTCCATAAACATAAAATCAGCTTCATAAAAATCACCAAAGTGTTTAATTTGGAAAAGCCTTCAGACAAATAAAAGTACTGACACTATATTCAATGCTTTCAAAGGCAAGTATTGTATGCTCTCTGTGTATACTGCACAGGCATATATTGTCACACTACGATGTACCAGACTTATTATTTCAATCATCTTTGACTACAAGATATAATGTCAAGGACAGCCATGTGCACACAAACTCAGCAAACAGCAGAATGAAACAATGATTCATGTATTTCAATTTAAAACACACATGATGCTATACTCAGAAGACAATAAAAGCAACTAAGGCAACATTTTAGTCAGAACTATGTACCAGACATTCCTCCCCAGATGTCCCTTCTTGGGCCTCCTATTGATCTTTTCATAGTTAACTAATTAGTTTAGAAGCATTTCATTTTATGTTTGTTGTCCTAGAAAAGCCTGCACTGTCACCCAATCTAGAAGGCCAGCTCTTCATTAAATGTGAAATTAGATACTCAGTTAATGAAGCTTTATCTCTTATTTGATGACTGACAGTAAATCTGTGGTATGTTCTCTGTCTCAATCCCTTAATAGGTTTACAGAGAGTTAACTCTGACTTCGGCCTTCCATTAACAGCAAGACTTTGCTGGTTGGAATGTTCTGCTTCCTTAATTATTTAGTGTCTCACTAACACAGACAGCTTCTACAAAAGCCAAATGATCATATGCAGCAACAAATGAACACCATAATCTTAACAAGATTATCATAATAAAGAGTCATCAGAGAAATTAAAATTATCTGCTTTAATTATGAAATTATAACCCCATTAACTCCTCTGCATAAAAAGAAGGAATTGGGGAATAGCAAAGAAGAACCCAGAGATGGTTATTACAAAGTCGATAGCAAATTTAAGAGGGGGTGAAAGAGATTGGCTGTGTGGGCTCAGATATTTCAGGTAATTTATTTTGCAACATATGTTTCCTATAGATTAGACTTTCCAAAATCACACCATGGGAACTCTGGATTTTTCCCTTGTCTTTCCTTTTTTACCTTTCTCCCCCCAGATTGTGTTTACCAGCATAAGACAAACTCAGTTGAAAGCTATAAACTTAAAAGCAGACCCTTATTTAAATATGCCTAAAGCTGTGAATTAATTATGCCCTAAATAAGTTATTAGAACAATATTGCCACTAATTCATTATTTATGGCTACTTGTTGAAAAGTTTGTAACAGCAAAAGTACTGAACTGACATTTCTAAAGACATTAACATAAAAATGAGGTGAATTTAAAGAGAAAAAAATATTCAATGAGCAAGCTTTTACCAAAGTAATCTTCAATAATGCATATACTACCTTTTTTCATTTCTACTGTACACATGAAATATTCATGACTGCTTTTTTAATATTATTTTGCATGATAAATAAATTGAAATCCCTCAGCAACAGGTGTCCTCGAAGTACCTTAGTACTTTAAGAAGAATATTTAGTACTGTTGTTATCTCATAATGAGACTTTTTCTTATAAAGAATTTAGGTAACAGATTTGTTAGTAACAGGCATTATGGCTTAATTTTGAATTTAATACAGTTCTCTATAAATTTACTAAACTAAACTTCTGAATGTTAAGTAAGTGAATGTGAAATATAGAATTTCACTTTTATATAGCTAAAATAACTGTCTTTAGAGAAATTATTACTGAAATCATGTATGACATATTGTTGAATAACTGACTTGCTTTTTCTCATATATGAAAATAGCCATGAGATCAAGTTGTAATGCAAAGAAGTGTAGATAAATTATCAGAGCTTGTTTTGGAGTACTCAAGTACCTGGGGAAAAAAACATAAATAAAAACAGGCTACTTAAAAAGCTTTTAGTAGCCCATTATCCAAAACATATAGCCAAATTCTTCCTAATCCAGAAGAACATCAGTAGAAATTTGAAAAATGCATATTGCTGATGAGAAATTGCCTGTTTTCTTGTACATTAGTTGAGTTCTATGGCCTTTGTCTGCTTGTTCCCAAGAACCAGGATTTACTGGAGGACAATCAGCATGTGGGTACTTATTTCACTGCTGAAAAATGTTATCAGAAGAGGAAGTCAAAATGTTGCTAGCTACTGTTTGTCAGGATTTGTCTCTGGTTGTGCATACTTCTTAGATTTATATAATACAATGCATTGTTCTGTAAATCCTAAACAGGCTTTAACAGGTCTCTAAAGATTTTCCTAGGTCAGAGTATTACAAATACACTAGACTTGTATTCACTGCAGTTTTGCAATAGTGCAGTTTCTGCAAGTGTGTTTTTGTGAGTGCACAGGTGATTTCAACATTAACATTATAATCACTTGATAAAGCCTGTGAAAAATCATCTTAATCAGTCTTCTACATTACTTCTAGAGAAAAGTTAAGTCATTACTCATCTGAGCTGAAGCAAAAAACATTTTTGTTTTGTTGTTTCAACGATAGGACAATATAAAGTTTCAGAAGTACAGGCAAGATTCTGTGAAGACTACTTGATATATTCTAGATTAATTTGTCTATTTTGCTCTGTTAATACATGTAAGGGACCTTTAACAAATGTTTGCTTTGACATTGCCTGACCTTATTGCTCTCTACAACTTTCTGAAAGGAGGCTATAATGAAGGTGTTGTCAGTCTTTCCTCCCAAGTAACAAGTGATAGGACAAGAAGAAAAAGCCTTTGGATATTAAGAAAAGGTTTCTTCACCAAAAGGGTTTTTAAGCATTGAAAAAGGCTGCCCAGGGAAGTGGTGAAGTCACCACCCTTGGAAGCATTTAAAGGACTTTTAAACATTTAGAGACATGGTTTAATGGTGGACTTGGCAGTGTTAGGTTAATGGTTGGACTCAGTGGTCTTAAGGGTCTTTTCCAACCTAAATGATTCTGTGATTCTATAATATACCCAGGAATCAAAGTTTGACTTGCCAATAGGTAGGTCCCCAAATCCTTCTACTTGCCTTCCTCAAAGATGATAGCAACAGATAGATTTTTTTTTTAATTTCATGAGGGACCCTGATTGCTGAGAATGTACAAGGATCATAGATGCCATAACATTAGAATGTGCTCAGTAGAGTTCTGTTGAGATGCCTGCAGCCTAGGGCACATGAAGTATGAGTAGAAGCTGAGTTATTTGACTTAGTCTGACAAGGACAGTGGCAAATTAAAAACTCGCTATAAATACTTGACTAGTGTTCCACAGACAATGAAACCAGACTCTTCTCAATAGCAGAACCTGTGAAAAAGGGCAAAGGTCAACTGTGTCTTGGGGAATTCGGCATGAACATTAGGAAAAACATCATCAGCAGAATACTGTATTCCTGGAAAATAAGTCTAATCTTCTCCTGAGCCACAAATCCATGCATCACCTTTTCACAAGCAAGTATCCTTGGGTTACACAATGTGATGCTCAAGGAAGTGAATATACTGCACACTCTTTTTTTTTTTAAGTATCTCAGGAAAAGACACTGACTCACTCTTGTCTGGAGCAGGCTTGTAGTGCCAGCCTTCATAATTCTTCATGCAGTTCACAGAGAGTGAGAGTGAGAGGGATCAAGCCATATGGATTTGATTATCCTTTTCAGGTCCTGAAAGGCGTTATGTATCCATGTATAGTTAATCCATGATTTTCTTAATCTAGAAAAACTACTCATCCTGTAAATATTTGCAACATTCTGGTATATTGTGGTCTGCATTTTTTTACCTGTTTTTTTTCTCTTTCCCCCTGCTCTTTTCTATCAATACTTTTTCCATTACTTTTATGTCTATATAATGCTTTCAGTTCTGCTTCCTTCAGCACCACTCACCAACTTTTAATAGTAACATTTTAACCTCTGGATTAATTTTCCTGTAATGTTAGTCAATACCAAATTTTTAGGAATTTTCAATTTAAATTTTTTTCAGCATTACTTTGACTACTCTTAGTTCATCCAAATCTGGAGAGGCCTTCAAGCCCACCAGACATAAAGAGCCTTGACAGTTATAAGTGAAACAAAAGGCAAAGATCACTGAGGTGTCAGAATGGGAAGAGAAAGAGTCTGTGTTTGAGATATAGCAAATAAAAATCCTCTCCTCTCCTCTCCTCTCCTCTCCTCTCCTCTCCTCTCC
>NW_008691816.1:0-16520 GCF_000695815.1 Acanthisitta chloris | reverse complement strand
GATGGGTTGGTGTTAAAGCAAAGTAAATAAACCTCCTCTCCTCTCCTCTCCTCTCCTCTCCTCTCCTCTCCCTTTCTTCCTCCTTGTCAGATCCTCTGTAAAATTGGTTTACCCTCTAGATTCTGCAACAAATTTTAAAAGTGATATAAATAAAATAAATACAAGAAAGTTGATGAACAACAAGCCTAAGAGACTTTGACAACTGTAACTGTGAGAAGCCGATGCAAGTACTGTGAAAAACAAATATGGATAGCATGACAGAAACAAAATTAGGAGGTAAGTGACAAGTACATCCACTGAACTGCCATAAATAGTTATTATATCATAATGATCAAAAGACAAGCTGGCAGACGCAAGAAACAATGCAGCGTAGAAAGAAACAAAGTAAATGATCCTGATGCAAACACAAAATCAGACCTTGGTTTTAGAGCAAATTGTAGCAATAGCAGAAGCAGCATCTGTATTGCATAAAAGTGTTCTTGCCAGTAGCAAGGATAGAGGCTTACATAGCACACAAGTGGGAGATTAAAAGAAAATGGAATACAAAATCCTTCAAAACACTGGCTATAGAAGGTAAAGAAATGTATGAGTCATAACAGAAAACTACATGAGAGGTCATGGTGTGACTATGACTGTTTCCTTAGGATATTACAGTGACAATGATGACTTTTTTAGTCTACAGCAATTAGATACAACCAATTAATTTTGCTATAGTAGTGCAATGTTATCGGAGCTTTCAAACAACCCATGATTATTCATTCAAAAATTTCATTATGAAACAGAATTCCAAACAAGATATTATGTTTGTCTTCAGTAAACTACAGCAGCCCACACAATTTATAACATCTGCAGTACAGGAAAATCCAGATTGTTTGTTTTGGGTTTCTGACTAAAAGCTTGAGCATCAGTAGAATGATCCAAAGAGGCTATGTAAAATATTTGCCCACCTCATAGAATTGATTGAGAAAAACGCTTTTACAGAAGAAAATAGAAACTTTGTAGGAATACAGACACCTGCTTAAGGCTAACAAAAGGAAATCTGGCTATAATAGCACATCTGAGTCATTGCCACCCCACAGCCTAGGCTTGTGGATCTGTGTGCTCTATTCCTCTGAGAGTATATAAGCTTCATATTTTTTTAAGACAGAGAAATTAAAGGAAACTAGATTTTTCATAAAGACTTTGTAGTGAGACTACTCATAAAGGCAATCAAATAACTAGATTTCAACTTCATCTCCAGACAGAAGCTAGTGAGGCTTGGTGCCACATGTCTGTATCCTGAAAGACTTGTCTACTTGTCCAGACCCTGAGGACACTCACAGGAGTTATGGTCCTTGCCCAGGCTCCCCTGGTGCCTTCTTTCACCCTGCCCAAGGTCCAGGATCCTGTTCTGCCCAGGCCAGGGCATCAGTCTCTGTCCCAGAGAAACTGTGCAAGTGCCTGCCAGTCTCCAGCTCTGTCTATGGCTCTGCCTGCTGGGTGGACCTTAGATCTGTATTATAGACTTGTTTCTGGCCTGACTCCTTATATTTCTGACTGGGAATTCAGGATGGACTTTGTCCCTGGTGCACCACTTACAGTGGTCAATGGACCTTGTTATCAGCTCCTGGCTCTGCTAGCTGTTCTCCGACCCTGTGGGACTGTGGCCCATTACTGGAAGTACTTCTTGCACTAGAGTCACTCTTGGCTCACCTTGTTTCTGGGTAAGCTGCTTTCTTGCTGCTCCCTGACGAGCCAGTCATTATACTGGAGATGAGTTTGAAAAGTGAGTAATCTGTCTTTTCTTGTGAAAGTTGATGTGTATGGCTTCCTGTTAAATTGTCACATTCTTCCACAGCAGGAGTCTGGACCCACCACTCCCTTCATTAAGCATGTGCTACTTTTTACAGTCTGAAGACAATCCTCTAGTTTTCTACAAAAGAAACTGTGTCACAGTCAACAGCACAACACCCACCAGCATCTATGTAAAGAGGGATAACCTTACCTCTGTGTTGTATGTGTTACATCAACACAACTCTTGGGTGGACACAAGACTGAAAGACAAAATATGATACATCTTTACCCTGCTCAAGGCTTGTCCTCCCTTGAGCAAAGTGGATGAACCATGCCTTTTGAATGTAGACTTGCTTTGAGTCAATATGGGGGGTTTATGGCCAAGAGACAGCTATTATTTGTAATGTTTCTCTTTGTTTGTTTGTTTTTGCCCTTCATTGTGTCAGTAATGTTAACACTGTGATGCAGCCCTGAGGGGCTGCAAGCAGTTTTTACAGCATGAGAAAAGAGATGTGTTACATGCCTAGGTATCTGGAGTTAGGGTTTGTGAAAGTATGAGAAATTATAGTGCTGGATGAGGTAGATCTAACAATTTTAAAGGTAGGGGAAATGAATTTGCCATAGTGTCATTCATGCCAGCTTTTTAAATTGAGCTCTAGATTTAGCTGCCTCCAATTTGACACTACTAGCTGCTTTTTTTTCACTGAGAAAAACCCAAACCAACAAACCCCAAAATAACCAGTTTTGTAGAAAATAAACATCCATGTAGATGGCAATAGGAATACATGCATTTATAAGGTAGACACACAAAAGACCAGTATGCAGCTAACTTTGTACTTTCACAGTGAAGAGGTATCCTTTACATTATGCAAGAGAGATGATTTTGAGATGCAGGGACATGACACAGAGGTCAGAGGACTGCTGTGCAAGGTGTTTGAGGGTACACTGTTTCAGCAGTTGTTTACCTGTGTGGAATGGACTTAGGCCATTCTGTATCTGCTGCAAAATTAATGATGACTTTCTCTACTCAAAGATTAGAAAGATGTACTAAAGTAGCAAACAGCTCACAAATGAGTCACACATAAAAGTATTTATTTCTCTAAACCGGCATGCACTTTAAATGTCTTTTCCCTAAGGTAGATACATTTATAGCCTGCCCTTTATAACCATGAAAGGCAAGTAGATATTTTAGACACGTGGTCTCATCCCTACTTTTGGACAATATAAACGCTGTCTTGAAAGCATATAATTCTTTCTATCAATATAAAGAAGGCTAGAGTGATCACATGGGCTGTACGTACTGATTTGTAATATGGAGTCCACTCAAAACACGCACTTCAGTTTATTTTTCAAGTTTGTTAAGACCCTAAACTTAACAAATTGACACAGCATTGTTATTAGTTATGGCCAGATCTCAGGAATAACAACTTTCATGGTCTATAGAGTTAGTTAGCAAATTCTATTCTCCAGTTATGTCTATCTAGCAAAGCAATTTCTCAACAAATTTTCCAAAAGTCTATGTGAAAATCACATAGCCCTGTATTTATGAAAGATCCTTTTGTGTCTTAAGCATTTTTCTCAAATTTAATATGAAATAGAGAGCAATGCATTATGTACATGTGCCTTTGTTACCTCTGTTTCTAGCCTTCTTTGCTGACCCACCCTTAAGGAGAAGGAAGCACCTAAGATTGGTAAATGCTCATGATTGAAAGGAACAACAAAAGTCAGAGGGTCCACAAACAATCAGGAACTTTTATTAGTAAATTACACACTTAGCATGGAAATTGGTATATTAGTCCCTGAACTACTGAATAAGTACAAGACAGTGGGTCTTGGATAAAGGGGTAGATTGAAGGGGAAAAAAGAAATTAAAAAAGGAGAGATTCACTGAAGAAAGAGGAAGGAAGGAAGGAAGGAAGGAAGGAAGGAAGGAAGGAAGGAAGGAAGGAAGGAAGGAAAAGTCACCTGGGTTTCTCCTCCCCAAAGATACGTATTTTACTTTTTATAAGTTCTTCTATCCCCAGGAACTATTACAAGGATATTTGCCTCAGACAGGTGCAGCCCTATCTCCACATGGCCCCACTTCTCCAGCCAAATCTGGTTCTTTTTCATGGCACATTAATACCAACAGTCCTTGGTTGGCTCCACAGCTATCCAGTTATTGATGTTTGAGACATACACATTATCCCCTTATTAAAAAACAGGTGCTCATTAGAACTGCACTAGTTCCTGGGAACAGACAGTGTTTCTGATAAGCTCAAGAAGGGCTTAGTCCAGGTGCAGTTCATTAAGGCTGAGGCCTAATGAGCATTTATCAGATCACAGTGCAGCCTAGGGTGGGGGAATATACCACCACAATCCACCTCACGACTAAAGTCAAGTTCTCTGGGCCTCTGCATCTTATAAATGCTAATCCCCATTTTATACCTTGAATTGAGCTAATCTAGTCACTTTATTGACAAAGTGTATGTTGCTCAGACAGTATATTCAAAGCATAATTTATCATTTTTCTTTCTTAAACACTATCTTTCTGGTGAACATAGCAAACTCTTTTATTAGAAAAAATCTAGAATATAAATGGATAGAAATTTTCATTGTGTATGTTGACCCACAGAAGGACACCTTAGCTGAATATAAATTACACTTCCTGAGGCCTTTAAGAATATACCAATCCTAAATTAACAGAGAAACTTCCAAGTTCCACTACATCTTCTTTCTTCTCTTTTCTTTCTTTGCACAAATAATGGAACATACTGTAGTGACTTTTGGATTTAAATGACTCTTACTTCCAATGAGAGTAAAATTGTTACAGGCTTTATTAGAAACTGCAGTTTTCAGCTTCTTAATACCTTTTAATTACAAGACTCATCCTGTTTACTGATTGAAAAAGGAGGCATTAAGAAACTGATTCTCATTTATGCTCAAGCTTCTTTAGTTTGTTTTAGTTGTTTAAAGGGAACTAGTTTCTTAAAACTCCAGCTAAATATTCATGATTATTTTGTTGTACTACTGTTTCCATTACAGTTCTCTTTTACATTCAGTTTGAATATACATTTACTTATTTGATGTCCATCTTAGTTCTTTCATTAACGACGATAATTAGTATAAAATTAGAAAATCCAAAGAAATACTGAGATACAATGAACATTTAAGAAAAAATCCTTTTGAAACTGAATTTCATATATGACTTTTGAGAAATACATTGATCATTAATACTTTGTGAAATCTTGTTTGATAAAAGAATATTATTTCAAGTTAACCAATAAGTCCAACAGAAAAAGATAAGATTTAACAGTTACACCATAATCATTGGTTCAAATCAGGACAACATACACATCTTGTAATAGGTTTTTGCATGGAAACATATTTTTCCATCCTTCTAGGTATAAAACTGTTATTCTAACCACCTGACACCTCAATGAAATATTTTGTCATGCTATACATTAAGCCAGAAGCAAAGTTTATTTACAAGCTGGGCAAACATACGTTGTCTATTAAATATCTTCAAAAGGATTAAAATATTAATAACAGCTATTCAGACAAAGAAATTAAGGACATATTAAAAACAAGCAGTTTTATGAGCTAGAAAAGGGTGATATTTTGCGATCTATAAATGATTTTTTCCGTTTGTACTTATTCTGAGAAGCTTCAATATTTTTTCTTTTTGTACCATCTCAGAAACACATAGCTACTATCCTATTATACATCTGTTTAGTTCAGATGTATGTCTATTTTCTTCCTAGTCCTGACTTGTGTGTACAGAAGAGGAAGAAAGTCATTAGTACAGGGTTGGAAACTTCCAATTTAATAAAGTAATAATGGGGAAATGACAGCAGACATATCTATGTGTAGATCGCAGTGGAACACATGACAGTGCACCTTTGAAATATGATTGTGTATTTACAGGAAATACAGCATAGCTTCTCACTCATCTGTGTGTCTGTCCCCTTTACATGAAACCTAGGTGTAGAAAGATGGGTCTGATTTTCACTATAATCTGAAATCAACTATCATATGTGGGAACAGAAGCTTTTCTGATTTTCCTAATTTTTAAATACTTCTTAAAGTTTTTCTTGAACTTCTCACTTGCAAGCAGGTTCCAAATTGTCTTTTGTATACAATTTTTCACTCAAAACATCCATTTGAAATGAAGTTAAAACATTTCACAAAACAATATTCCGATTTTATGCCAGTTCTGGTATAAAGCACCATAGAAACTGAGAACAAATATCTACATAATAATTGCCTGGGTTTCCATTATGATGTATTTATTTTTGAAACAGCTCAGAAATAGTTCAGCTGTAACAATATTGGTAGTATGAACTTCTTGTAGATATAGATATTTCTGTCCTGTAATGTGATTCAGTTCTGTACCTGTTAAATATGAAAATACTATTACTTCAGTGGTTAAACCTTGGTCAGCAGCCCCACATCTCAGTCATTGTCTCACTCCCCCACCCCCCAGTGGGATAGGGGAGAAATTTGAAGGGGTAAAAGTGTAAAACTTGTGGGTTGAGATAAAGACAATTTAATATATAAAGCAAAACAAGAAATTCATTTACCACTTCCCTTAGGCAGGCAGGTGTTTAACCATCTCCAGGAAAGCTAAATTCCATCACGTGTAGTGACCATCTCCAGGAAAGCTAAATTCCATCATGTGTAGTGATTACTTGGGAGGACAAACATCACCACTCTGAGCATCCCCTACTTCCTCTTGCTTCCAGCATTTACATGCTGAGCATAATGCCGTTTGGTACAGGATATCCATTTGGACAGCTGGGATCAGCTGTCCTGTCTGTGTCCTGTCCCGATCTCTTGTCCATCCCTAGCCTCCTTGCTGGTGGGATGGGGTGAGAGGCAAAACAGGCCTTGACTCTGTGTAAGCTGAGTCACAGTGTGCTTACACTGCTCAGCAGTAACATAACCAACCCTGTGTTACTAATGCTTCTTCTGCTAATGGTGCAACAACTAAGAATCATAGGAAAAAGAAAGAAAAACAAAAGAAGAAAAAGTGACACTTTGGTTTCCACATGCATCACGGCTTTTGTGGACATCAAATAAAAAAATGAAAGACCATCCTCTTCCTCCTTCTGAATCTCAGGAACAAAGTTCCTTTCTTGCAGCTATTACTTCATTTCCATCTTGTCTCAAATGAATGTATATATCCATGAAGATCAAGCATTAGACAGAAAGGAAAGGAGGAATTTATCCAGAAACTAAACCTACAACAAATGTCTTATTACTTAACACAATGCAAAGGGAAGCCCCAGAAAACAGAGCAAGGTAAGGATATAACCACCACTTAAAAATAGATGGTAGAGATTAAATGATCTTGAGATATCAATTTTGCAACATTAATTTCAATCTAGGCTCCTACAACACACTGAGGAGCTGAAAAGTTGAAATTCATCTTTCTGTTATAGACATCCTATTATACTTTATATTAGCTAACAGGTACAGTTCTCTGCCATTTCTGAAGTTCACATCAACATAAATCAGAGGGGAAACACTACGTGGTAGCAATTCTCTGTAAGAGTTTTTAGGTATTTTATATGCTGTGTGAAGCTGCTTAGAGAATTGGAATGTTAGAATAAATCCTGGTGGACAGGGTTCAGTGATTACAAAGCAGGTGAGGTAGCCACAGGTGCATGGTAAATGCAATTTGTCATATTGTTCAGCAGTTTAACACATGGGTAGTTTCACACCATATGTAGTACAAATGCAGACACATACAAACCACTGGCTTGAGCCAGCCTAGCCATTAGTGAAATGTCTCTACATGAAAATTAATCTCTAAGCTTATTTTGCTTAATATACAGAAATACTTAAATGAATCTAGACAAAACTCAGTATATAGAAAACACTGGGAAGAGAGGGAAAGGCCACAAACTTATTTGAGAAAAAAATATATCCATTACCTATATGTCCAGGGGATCATTCCCCTTTCTATAATGAATATAGATGTCCTACTATATGTCTGAAATAATAATTAATCTATGTTACTCTTATAACAATTAAATAAGTAAGATCATGATCAATTTTTAACTCTGAAGTCTGTTTAAGTAAAATAACACTGGTAACACCATTGGAACTTCTTCCTTAGAATAGGATACTTTCAAGCTTTATATATGGCTTAACTACGAATATCTTTATCTTTCTGTAAGCATGTTCTAGTAATCATATCAAAATTAAACTTCATCTCACTGTTTAAGCTTATAAGCATACAGTTCTATATCATGGATGACTTAACCTTTTGCATTCAGAATTTGCTAAAAATATTCGAACAGCTTGCCTGTAACTTAAGTAAAAATGACAACAACATTTTGGGTCAATGTTTCAAGTGTGATAAAATGCAGGTAATATATCTTCGGGCTCACAAGTGCTGATTTAATTTCTTTCCAGAACTTGCCTCGTGCACTCTGCACTTCATTTCTAGAAAAGGAGTATGTTTTACAGAACTCTATTTGATTGATTTACTATCATTTTCCTAGCACTTTCTGACAGAGAAAAATATTTATGGAGAAAAAGAAGGTACATCCCCATAACTGCAGGACTTATTACTTATTACTTCTGAAATTGCTGATTTGACCAGCTCTTCATGAAAACAGGAGAAAAGTAGGTGTTCTAATGCTATGTTGAGAATAAATTATTGTGTTATTAACATTCTTGGGAAATAAAGCCTGGGAATTTGAATGAAACTACATAACAGTTTTGAATATTTGCTGGAAATAGGAATAATTATTATGCTAATATCACTATATGAATATTATTATGTTTTATAAGCATGCCACCTTATAGGAGCAAAATAAACATGATACTAAATACATTTTTACCAGGATGATCTTGACATAGAGTTTGAAAACCAAAATGTATGGCATTAAAAGCCCTCTGAAAACAGTATTTTTATACAGGAGAATGAAAATAATAGATATTGATTCATAATGGAAGTATGACTTTGCTTCAGACTGCCAGCATTGGAAAATTGCAAGACAGTTATTCTAACCTAATTATTATTAGATGGTGATAGGACACAAATTATGACTTTTATAACAATGAAATTCTTGCTAGAAATATCTATTGGCATGCATTTTTATTTTCTTAAAAATGGCACTGCTTGCTAGAAAGTCAACGTTTCCAATACAGCATGTAGTTTTAATCCAATTTATTAGTTGCATATGTACATGTTGAATTGAACAGTGATCCTTTAATTTGAGTTCTTTTCATGTTGCTTCATGAGTAAAATCATTAAGGAAGTATGAATTAAGCTGAATATGTTTAATGAGGTATGCTAATATGCAGTGATTCTAAACTGCCACAGGGTGGTAGAAGATGCACTTTCCACAACATTTATCTAATTTGCAGAACTAAATGCTTTGCTACACTTCCACATTACTTCAATCCCTTGTTGGAACAGTTACTAGTCATACATCTCAAAAAGTGTAAGCATAAGTTAAAAGGAAAAATTACACCTTTTACACCGTCACAGAGATAGTGTAAAAGAATAATTTTAAACATTTCCAACAGATATTTAAGTTTGTTTTCTACTATCTCATGCAGGAGTTTTGGTTGTTAACATATTCTTCCATGTTTTCTGAATACTGTGAGCTACACTGCAGATAACCTTTAGCATTGGTCTTGAGTAAACATTTATATTATGCCAAAATGCACTCAATATATATAGAAAATATATATCATATTTTGTTCTTCATTTCTATGTCAGTAGTATCTGAAGGACTCTAAATTTAGATCTCTCTTGTGCTTTATGTGTAAAACTGTTTAA
Organism: Acanthisitta chloris; assembly: GCF_000695815.1. Lineage (NCBI taxonomy): Eukaryota > Metazoa > Chordata > Aves > Passeriformes > Acanthisittidae > Acanthisitta > Acanthisitta chloris. The sequence goes on along the minus strand of NW_008691816.1, from coordinate 6,967 downwards.
GTACCTGAGGCTGCTTAGAATTTAAAATCCAAGTACAAATTTGTATGTGCATTTTGTATATATAATGTTATTTCTGTCATCATTAATTCTGAATATGCACATAATTTTTGAAGCTATTACTAAATATTTGTACTTAGGGGTCATCTAGCTAAGCAAGCCTAGTTACAGGACAACATGTAATTGCTTTACTGGAACAATAATAAGTCAGAGAAATCTACCTTTACACCTAAACGTACACCTTATTGTGAATTCAATTCTTTTGCATGAATCTTAAAAAGCAAGATGGGTTGGTTTTGTTTTGTTTTGCAATCACAGCAGTTCCAAGGGAAAAAAATAGAAAAAATAGAAAAAAGAGAAAGACAGGTTTATATCTAAGAATGCCTTAAAGGAAAAAGAAAAGGGGAAGAAATGAGCTCCACCTTGTTCAATCATTACATAGTTGTGTTACTCAGCTTTAAATTTCAGGGAATCTTCTAGACAATCTTCCTTCACCTGAAGGACAAAGGATTCAAATGTTCAAGGAACGTGTTGCACAGAGACTGTCGATAAGTGCTCAGTGAAGTTTTCTTTTGTTGGATGTTTTCATAGCAAATTTAGAAAATGACATTACATAAGCCACTGCACTTAAACCCTGGTAGATAAGGTCTGTGTTTAGCATGCTGAATCAAATCACTCTTTCTCAGGGGCTGATAGCACAATTATGGTCACTTAAGTTTCCATCTCACAATAGTGGAACGTCCCTTTTAACAAACCTATGATGAAAAGAAAAATTACTAAACTTAGATGTACAGCTCACTGCAGATTGGCCTTAAAAACAATTACTATTGTCACAGAGCATGATATAAATTAAAATCTATTGAAACACCTCATATGTGACACTTTATAATTCTCTTACAAGGAGTTGAACTAATTTCTGGAGATGTTTCTCCCCTCATTGTTTATGGAAACAATCACTAAATTGCTCAGAAGTCTAGCCTTTAGATAGCTTAATTTAGATGAGATTTAAAAAAATTGCATTTCATATACACCTAAAATAAAATAAAATGTACTCTGTAATTCAGCCTGGCTTGTGACGTCCACATAGTAATTCTGGTCCTGATAGGAAATAATTGTGAAAATTCCACAAATGCTAAGTCTATCCATATCCACCTGAGCCAGCTGAACACTTAAAATTATTTTCAACAGAAATGAATAGCAGCAAAAAGGTTTGACCTTGTTTCAATGTTTACAAAAGAATTACCTGCAATTATTCTTTTTATTGCAATAAAAATATTTAAGAATCGTTCATATTTATAGCTTCATTCAGTTGTGGCATGTCAGTGTTGAGGATAATTTGGTGATCTTTTGTTGCTTATTAGACATTAACATCCTAATTCTATAATACCCCTTTTATTAAGCAGACATTTTATGATGTCTTTGGATTAAACATTGCAGTATGGACTTTTGCAGATATAATTTTTTTATATATTTTTACTGATATATATATATTCTTCGTTTGATTGCCATTAATCCAGTGTATGTAACTCAGAGATGGTTTTTTATCAAACAGTTCCTAAGTTCATGAAAGTGATCTCAGCAGAAAGGAAATAATAAAGTAAATCCTGAAGCCTAGAACTGAATGATTTAGATGAAACGTAAATTCCTAGCAAATTGTTTCTTTAATCAAAGTCAGAAACTTCCTGGAGTTGAAACAGTTTTCAAATAATTTGTGTTAGAAGATGTCTTTAGCTTTCTTTTAGTGTCTTGTGGGTCTTTTTGGGGTAAGAAAGCTTGTGCTTGCCTTTTTTATGTTTAATTTTTAACTCAGAATTTGGTATTCCTATATAATACCCTATTGGAAATATAATATTGAACAATAGACAATTTCAAATGTCAAATCTGTCATGTATGAAATAGAGCTTCTTCTAGCCAGTGTCACTCTTACAAGAATGTTCAAAGTACTTTTTCATTATTTTTGCCGTTTAAAAAGAAATGCATCTGGTTTCACGTAAATTAATTTTTTAAAAAAACTGATAATTCAAGTCAAATTATACACTTTTAAGTTATCCTCTGCTAGGTGTACTTTTAAGTTCCTTCCTTGTTTTCTGTGTTCAACAGATCACGTCCATATTTTCTTATATGCAGCATTTCAGCATTTGTACACGTATATGTGACTAATATTACATTTTTTAATATCTAAGTACTCAGGGAAATATAGATTTCCCAGGAAAATTACCTCAGATACCATTATTATTTTTTTCTTGTTCTTTCAACAACTTATCACCAAATAAATCAACAGTTTGTGTGGCCAGGTTTTGATAGTGGGAGGGCCTATAGGTGTGTGACTTGTGTGAGAAGTTGCTAGAAACTTCACTGTCTGGCAGAGCCAATGCCAGTGGCTCCAGGATGGACTCACCACTGGCCAAGGCTGAGACAAGCAGTGATGGCAGTAATGCCTCTGTGGTAACACATTTAAGAAGTGAAAAAAGTTATTGCACAGATGTAATTGCAGCCAGAGTAGCCAGGAGTGAGAATATGTAAGAAGAACAGCTACGCAAACACCAAGGTCAGTGGGGAAGGAGGGGGAGGAGGTGCTGCAGGTGCCAGAGTGGAGATTCCTTTGCAGTCCATGGTGCAGACAATGGGAAAGCAAACTGTTCCTCTGCAGCCCATGGAGGTCCAAGATCTACCTGTTGCCCATGAAGGAGATGCATGCTGGAGCAGGTGGATGTCTGAAAGAAGGTTGTAAACTCGTGGGAAGCCTATGTTGGAGTAAATTCCTGGCAGGGACCGGCAGACCCATGGAGCGAGGAACTCACACTGAAGCAGGATTCCTAGTAGTACTTGTGCCCCTGTGGGGAACTCATGCTGGAGCAGGCTATTCTTGAAGAACTGCACCCCGTGGAAAGGGACCCAAGCTGGAGTGGTTCGTGAAGAGCTGTAGACTGTGGGAAGGACTCATGTGGAGGAGTTCATGGAGGAGTGTATCCTATGGGAGGGACCCCAAGTTGGAGCGGGGGAAAGACTCCTCTCCCTGAGCAGTGGCAGAAACAATGTGTGGTGAACGGATCATAGTCCCCATCTCCCTGCACCACTGCAGGAGAGGAGGTAGGCTTCCAACTGCATAAATAATACGAACTTCAAAGAATTTGGCAATGTCATAGGAAAGCTGACAGTAGTTTTCAGTACATCAAGTGCTGATGCTCTAGATATGCGAGAAAAATAGAGCAAGGAAAGATGATTTTTTGGAAGTAGCTCCAAATACTCAGCTGGAAAGATTATTTTAGCTTGGACATGACTATGATCCGTGTCACACACAAAATACCCAGTTCCAGCTCATGCCTTTGAGATTAAAGGTATTATCCCATCTCACTATTTTCTAGATGCTTAGATTAGTACAGAAGTAACAAAATGTGTATTTCCAAAGATATTTGCTATGGTGTTTTCCACAAATCCAATGCTCTTGTTTGTCTTTCTCCTATTTGCTCAGAAATAGTTACGCTTTACTAAAATAATATTCTTCCTCCTGACAGAAGGAATGAAAAATGCTGAGTTAATTCTCAGTGGGAAATAAATCTTTTTTTTTCTTCTATATTTTGAATAGAAAGCAAACAAGGCTTCTCTCTAATTCTTTTGCTTTCAGAAGATGATAAAACTTCTGAATTCTACAGGTTACCAGTGAAATAAAAACATGTTAGATGTGAATGGGACTATAGTCTCACTAAGAATCTGTCCTACTATGATATTACCAGACTCTCTGCTAGGAGGCCTTGCACATGAAATGCCAGTCTGATTGATGTTTGCACTTCAGTTTCTGGGTCCTCACATACATTGTGTCCATTGTTTTTTGAAAGGGAAAAAAATAGCAAGATATATGGTTCTGTGTATTCGTACGTGTCATGAGACACAGTTGTTGTTGCTGTTAACTCATTTTTCTTGTCACAAGGCCCAGTGTTGCAGTTTTGTTTGGATGTGTGAGGAATTGTGATTGATCTGCAAACCTAGCTATACCATGAATGAAACAAATTTCTGTATTACGAAAGTATCGTAGATCATTGCTTTGACATTTTGATCTTAGCTTTAGACCTAAACTAAAGCATGCAAGTCTTGTCCTTGCATGCTAATTAATACTTGTTTATGCAGTGTGTTGTCTAGAGAACAGGAGTTGGCTTTTGAGAAGCTTGTATTGTTTTTCCTTTCCCAAATGTACATTTGGCTTCTGGACACTAACCCACAACAGTCTGATTTTCTTTGTTTTGTACTGCAGAAAATTTCACCTTTTTATGTGTCTGTTCTCTATGGATTGTATTCTTAAATATTCTAGTATATTTAGTACTCTTCAGACAGAGTTCCTAGTTCCTGACCAAGTTCCCATGGCATTGTTATAGCCTCATTCTTAGGTGGATTTGTTTCTGTTTTAGTGCAAGGCTGTCTGTAATTCCCTCTTCACAGAAATTTCACCTTTAACAGAAATAGATGCAGCACATCTCCACTGAGCTCCATTTAACAGAATGAAAATGTAATGCTGAAAACATTTTTCTGTTATAAAAACTGTTTGCTCATTTTGGGATCTGGTTTACTTTCTGGTAATCCCCATCTACAATGGCCTGATGATGTCTTCCAGCAGAAAACTCTCACAAAGGATGAGGTGGTTTGCTAATAACAGAATAATCATTCACACTCTAATAACAATGTTGATGTTGCATGTACATCTGTTACTTAGACATTCACATATAGATTATTTTGTCCCATTCATAAAGAATAAAAATTAATTAGGAGCTGTAGTGCACAGATTCATTTAAAGGAGAAACCCATATATATTAATTAATTAATAGGTACATATATGTGTATATATCAAGGCTAAGTATCATTCTCTGAAGAAAAACAGAAACATCTCACTGACATTAAGTGTCCTAATCTGAAGGTTCAAATGGTTTACAAATATAGCCCTACATGTTAGAGAAAATGCTAGGAAGAAATAGATATTTGTCATTTTGTGTCCAATGATAACAGATCCCAGTTCATGCCTAGCAGCATTGACCCAAGATTTTTGCTGCCTGAGCAAAAGATTAAGTTCTGTATCTGTAGGCTTAAATATTCATAGAATCACAGAAACATCTGGGTTGGAAAAGACCTCTGAAATCATTGAGTCCAACCTATGATTGAGCACCACCATGTCAACTAGGCTATGACACCAAGTGCCACATCCATTCTTTCCTTAAACACTTCCAGGGATGGTGACTCCACTGCCTCCCTGTGAAGTCTGTTCCAATGTTTAACAACCCTTTCTGTGAAGAAATTCCTCCTGATGTCCAACCTGAACCTCCCCTAGTGCACCTTGAGGCTATGTTGTCTTGTCCTGCTGCTGGTTGCCTGGGAGAAGAGGTTAACCCTGAATTTGCTACAATCTCCTGCCACTTTGGGCTTGGCAAATAGTCATGATGAAAAAGGGTTGTAGAATTTTAAACTTCATGGATTTGATTGATTCACAAATAGAGAGGGATAGTACACTTGCATTACTGGAAATTTGAATCAATGCACTAGAGGTTTCTTTTTCAAGATGTGGAGGATATAACCCTATGCAGTCTCAAGAGTACAGTTTAAGGCAGAATATTTATGCTATCTGGAAATGAATTTGTAGGATGCAAAACTACAAAATTTAACAAGTTTAATACTGACTTTCAATATAATGTAAAACCAGATTAAGTGCATTACAACATCTGCACAGGCTGTAATATTATAAACTAGTTGGTTCCACTATATCATTAGTGATTGTTATCATTACACATTCTGGCCAGTCACTTGCAAAAGCATCCAGAATTAAGATTTTTTTTTTAAACAAGCACCTCAAAGGTCTAAACAGGAAATTAGCACAATTTGACATCTATCACAAGTCTATATGCACATCAATATTTCAAAAAAATATGTAAATATGAATAAATGATACTATTTTATATTTCTCTATTCTAAAGTCTTCATAATTTTAACACTTTAATTTGAATGACTACCCTATGCCCATGAGTCATTTAAATATTATCTGATAAATTTCAAATGAGACTTAAGTAAAAAATAAGCAGTGGGACAAAACTCTTTATAGGACAGATATTATGTATAATACACAAGTATGTGACTTGTTTAGTTTTAACAGTTTTTTTGGATAAAAAGCCAAGCATTTCTCAGCATCTTAACATAGCAGGAAACACACAATTACCCCAGTTTATTGTAATAATTTTTTACACAGATAATTTCTGTGGAAGGAAGGAAGGAAGGAAGGAAGGAAGGAAGGAAGGAAGGAAGGAAGGAAGGAAGGAAGGAAGGAAGGAAGGAAAAGAGAAGAAAAGAGGTGGAGAAGTGTATTTAAGTCTCCTAGTCTGGTTGCTGACACTTAGTTGCAGCAATGCAAAACATCTAATGCAGTCAGTCATAATACATTAAGTTAAAGACTCTTGATGTGAGTGGCCTCGCTGCTTCCCAGCATGATGTGTCTGCCATTAGGAATCTCAAATAGAAGCAGCTTTTGAGGACAGACAGGTAGATATATTGGCTGCATTTCATCATTATGAAACAAGTAATGAAACTTCTTGTGGTGTTAATAAAATAACATCAAATTTGCACAAATGATCACAACAATAAAGGACTGGCCTTCCCTGGCTATTTTGCATTGCTACACTGTGCTAACCACAGTAGAAAAACATGGAGCTTTAGATTCTGACTAGCTTTTGAGTTGTATGGAAATGCATTTCCACTTCAGGGTTTTCTCCAGAAAATATGAGTTGTCTCATTCAGATTTTTATTTGTAGTAAAGTTTTTTAAGGATAAAGAGGATTCACAGTGATGTGATGTTTACACTATGAACTATACTGTATTCAAAAACCCACTGGAACATGATTATCTATAAAGAAATGAAGAGCTTTGATTTTCCAGAAATTACGTAGTCCATTAAAAGTCAGTAGAAGAAAGGAGACAAGCAATTCAGAAGGGGGTTTTG